>NC_056727.1:301624949-301724949 GCF_019279795.1 Protopterus annectens | reverse complement strand
GTAATGGAACCAGAGTTAGCTAATTTATATGATGCGGTGGAATTCCACAAGAGATGTTAGAAGGTATTCAGGACAGTTATGGATGAGTCCAGCCTTATTAGTCTTTGGAGGACAGAAGGGAGAATAAGCTGTAATATACATGCCCCAGATTGCAGAAGTAGAATAGTGGTTGGAAGACAGAGTGGTCTAAGTTCTGAAGGAAATTCTGACATAATGTGTGTCTATCAGAAACCTGGTTTAAACCTGCAACCAAAGATAATGAGATCCTGCCACCCGGGTATAATATATTCAGGGTTGATCTCATAAAGAAAAGGGGAGGTGGAATAGCTGTCCTGCACAAAAGCTCACTTAACATCATAATTAATCCCATTCAACCACCCCAGGTCTCCAATGCAGAATTACTAGCTCTAAAACTACAACTAAACAATAAAAAAAGCATAAATCTAATTGAGATCTATATCCCCCCTGGGAACAATTTAGAAACAATGGAGAACCTTCTTAACTGGATAGCTAACAACTACCCTCAATAAACTATTGTTCTAGGCGATGTTAACATCGACTGGAACCAATGTTCTTCACACTCCAATCCTATCTTTATAAACCTCCACGGATTCTCCCAGAGCATATCCTCCACCACCAGAACAGGAAATTCTAACCAAAAAGAGAGTATTCTTGATTAGGTACTCACCGATAGTCACCCCCATAAGTATATATCTGGGACTCTCCCCAATTATCTTAGTGATCACCTGGTCACATTCATAATGAAAGACAAAATCATCAGTGCTAGACTGCCCATGTACAGGCTCGTCAGAAACAAAAAAAACTTTGAGCCTACAAAATTTCTAATGGAACTTAAATCCTGTAACTGGTCAAAGCTAATGTCCCTTCCCCTAGATGAGGGAGTGACTCTCTTTACTGACACATTTCTTAACATACTTGACTCTCAGGCCCCTAAACGGCCAATCAGAACTAAGATACGTATAGCACCCTGGCTAACAACAGAGTCCAAATCCAAAATAACACTTAGAGATAAGGCATGGGACAAATGGCGCACTACCAAGTTACCCCTAGATCGCATTAAATTCCAACAACTGAGAAATGAGACTAAAAAAGCCATCACCCTTGACAAAAAAAAACTACTTCTGCCATCTGCAACATAAACACCAAAACAACCCCCAGAAGTTCTGGGCAGGTTTAAATAATCTTCTCCATCCAGGCAAATCCTCTACTCCTACCCCTGGGACACTAAGTGGTAAAAGCCCAGAAGAAGTAGCAAATACCTTCAATACTTTCTTTACCGAGACTATTCAGTCCTTAGCCAACCAACTACCTCCCCCCTCCTCTACATTAAAAAATCCTGTACCCAAGTCACTACCCTCCTTTAACCTTCAGCCTATCTCTACATCCTATATCAGATCCCTACTGAAGAAACTAAAACCAACTACCCTTTCTGCAGACCTACTCCCACCTGAATATCTGCAAATAGCTGCAGATGCCATAGCCTATCCTATCTCAATTCTAATCAATAGAACCATAACCGAGGCCACAATCCCCTCAATATGGAAAATATCCTATGTCATTCCACTCCATAAAGGTGGCTCATCCACAGAACTATCGAACTATAGGCCGATAGCCATACTGTCACCACTTGCCAAAATTATGGAAAGGTGTGTCCACAAACAACTTATGCACTATCTCACCCAGAATAAGCTAATGACCAACTCTCAACATGGATTCAGACCTCATCACAGCACGACCACCGCCCTCCTCTCTTTTACCGATAAAATCAACCAAAACCGGAATAAAAAAAAAATATCCTCCGCTGTCTTTCTGGACCTCTCGAAAGCCTTTGACATGGTGAACCACCAGCTACTTCTCCACACTCTGAAAACCCTGTACCTAGACAATACAGCCCTTAAATGGTTTCATGCCTAGCTCTCGGGTTGACAACAAGCAGTTCTGTGGCAAAATAAGCTCTCTCACCTGCTACCAAATACCATAGGAGTTCCTCAAGGCTCCATATTAGGACCTCTTCTTTTCTCAGTCTTTATAAATGACCTCCATTCAGTCATCCCCGAAGCCACCTGTATTTACTATGCAGATGACTCAACTCTAATATGTTCCGATAACTCTCTACCAAACCTACAAGCTGCCACCCAGCTCTGTTTTACTACAGTCAAAAACTGGCTCTCAGATCATCATCTGATCTTAAACCCAAATAAAACCAAACTACTTCTCTTCTACCCAACAAATACATCCCCTCCCATACATCTTACTATACAATCCAATAATGGTACCATCATCTCACCAGATTCCTACACAAAGCTACTAGGAGTTATCATTGACAACAAACTTAGATTCAATATGCATATCAACCAAACCATTAAGTCTGTAAACAAGAAACGTGGGTCCTTATACAGGATAAAGAACTTCCTAACCCCTCTGGCCAAAGTGGCCACTGCCCACTCACACCTTCTCTCTACCCTTCTATATGCCTCTCCCATGCTTTCTAACCTTAACATATCTGACCTGAACAAACTTTCAGGTTGTTATAATCATATTGCCAGATTTGTAACCGGATTGCCCTATAGAACACACCACTGCTCTAACTTGAAAAAACTTGACTGGATAGAACTCCCTAATCTTCTCAAGATGAAAAAACTCATAGAAGCTTTTATAATTCTTAAACAACCTGATAACACCCATGCACTGAAAAATATAATAATTCCTTACACCAATCTAAGCTGCCTTCGCTCATCAAACAGACTCCTTGTCCAAACACCCAAATCCAACAATATGGGTGGCGATGCACTGTTCGCCAACACCACTGGAAAGCTATGGAACTCCCTCCCCAACAACCTCATGCTTATTACTTCCCTTGCTCAATTCAAAAAGAGTCTAAAACTCCATTTCAAGTCACATTGGCTATGTCCATGCTCAAATCCAGACTAGCTCCTCTTCGTTAAACCAAGGCCATACTACTTCTCAAGTAAATCTAAACCCAAAAGGACAACCTAGAGTGGGGATATGTAATCAAAAATCATGTTCACTGTACATTAGCCAAACCATAATCTATAAACTGTCTTAATAAATTCACTAGCATCTTTTTAAAGACCTGTATATTGAACTGCCGTAAGTTGTGTCTGTTAGAACAAGGTAGCATGTGTTGTATGTAGTATGTAAATTGCTTTTTATTCTTTTTATTCTTTTCTATCTTGAACACTAATATGTAACTATTTGTCTCTGTGACTATGTTGGAGCTTTTCTCCCTGGGCCTCCGCTGAAAATGGACATGTATCCAAGCGGACTATCCCGGTCAACAAATGTAAAATAAATAAATAAAATTCTCTTGAAGCACTCATTTGTCCAGGTAAAGGTAAATGTGACTCCCCGGTTAATGTTAGATCTGCATACACTAATTCTAGGCCTTTACTAAAGACTGTGGGACTGGGAGCAGTGGAAAGTCCAGACTGCAAAAGTTGAAATGGGAGAGCTCCTACATGGCATCTGAGATAAAGTCTGAGGTTGTTGAGAATGGGAATGTGAAGGTCAGTAGATAAGGCTTCCAATTTTTGCATCATGTAATTGTTCCATATCCTAAATTAAATTTTGACAGCCTTAGAACCTACCTAATTTGTCCAACCTCATCTGGAACCAGGACAATTCTTGTTCAAAAACTTTGCCACTTTTCTATTAAGGAACTGGCTTAAAGATTTCCATCCCCAGTACTATTTATTGTACGGTAAATTCTGATGACCACTCTGTTTATTTATCTATCCTTCTTTACTGGGAATGTCCAACTGGGATAAAATCCTTTTTCATTCAAGGCCTGGGAAGAAAAGCTTCACATATACCACTAGTTTTGATATGCACATAAAATACAGTTACTTGATTATAGAAGGAATATAAAATATAGGTAAGTGTACATACATGAAAGATAAATCTTTGCAATAGCTTACATATATACACCATTTAAAAATATTGTTATATGTATATTAATTTATTTATTATTTTTATTTATTTGACATTTGTTTACTGGGAAAGTCTACTAAACCCGAATAAACCCATTTTCAGTGGAGGCCAGAGGAGAAAAGCTCCATTACTGCTGTAAAGAAAATATACAGGGTACTCTTAAGTTGGTATAACAGTAACTCAACATGCATATATACATTGTAAAACACAGGATAACTTATCATTGCATATAGTGATAGCTATTTGGAAAGACATGATGTAGGATATAAGTAGAATGAACAGAGGAGAGAAAAAGGAAAGAAGGGAAAAGAAGAAAGAGAGAAAAAAAGAGAGGAACAGAGGGAGAAGCATTGAAAATTATGGATATTATTAACCTGGGGCCAAGCAGAAGCAGTTCCAAGATATGGAAAGATATTCTTTAAGTGAGAATTTAAAGGATGTGCGTTTTTGGTTTGATCTGATAATTAAGGGAAGGATATTCCAGATTTTGGCTATGGAGAAAGACCATAGACTTTGGCTGGGACGATGCTCAGTGAGAAGTTGCTTATTTTCTGACCTGAGATATCTCTTTGGTATGTAGCTTTGGAATATTGTATTAATAGCTGGGCAGGCCATGGGTCTATGAATGATTTTATGTGCCATTTTAAGTTGAAGGAAGGTAAGGTATTGTGGGAATTCAAGCCACTTGAGAGTGGGGGGAGTATACAGTGATGTGTGAGGGGTATACAGTGATGTGTGGGGAGGTATACAACGATGTGTGGAGGGGTATACAGTGATGTGTGGAATATTTTGCATCGGTGGAAAATTTTGCAATTTTATTGTAGCAAGTTTCTAGCTTACATTTTAGGTAGTTTGTATGTTTGTAAGTGTTCAGGCACCATATAAGAGTGTTGGCAGAATGTAATAAGTGGATAGAGTGTGCTTAGTGGGTGTATCTAGGTATTATCTGTGCCACTAGAGAATTCCCAGTTTTTGGTGTGTTTTTTTAATACTATTTTAAATATGTAGGTCAAATTTAAGATGTTCATCTATGGTGACACCTAGTAGTATTTTATATGGAACTACTTACATTTTTGTGTTATTCTGTGAGATTAAAGTGAATTGACTTTTGTTTAGAGAGTATGTTTCAGGAGTGAAAAGTAGAAATTTAGTTTTTGAAGATTTAAGTAACAGTTGAATACTGGAGAGCCAGCTTTCAATGGAAGTAAAGGCAGCTTGGATGATTTGTTGAAGATGAGACTGAGTGTTAGAAGAACAGATTATAGTTGAGTCATATTGTATGAGCATACTCTGCAGGAGGAGGTATGTAAGTCATTTATAAAAATATTGAATAAGAGAGGACCAGTATAGAACCTTGGGGTCACCAGTGGTGATGGTGTGTTGCTCATTGGAAGAGTCTTGCCATTTGACTGCCTGCTCTCCATTGGATAGGTAGCGACTGAACCACCTGATAGAAGGAGGGGATAGACCTAGGCCATTGAGCTTTTGTAAAAGAGGATGAGCAGCAATGGCAAAAGCCGTAGATAGGTCGAGAAATAAAGAAGACACAAGTTTGCTTGAGTCACATGCTTTGTTAACTGTGTCCATAAAGGATAGTAAAGCTGTGTCAGTGCTGTAAATTGGTCTAAATCAATATTGTGTGGAAGTAAGGAGTTGATTTTTAAGAAAGTAGTGGAGATATTGTGAGTGGATGCATTTTTCGAGAAGTTTTAAGATGGCTGCCAGTAAGGCAATAGGACAGTATTTGGAAATTTCAGTGGAGTTACCTACTTTGTGTTGTGGTATAATAAAATGATTTTTTCCAGAAAGTTGAGACATAAACCTCTAGAATAGATCTGTTAATGAAGATGGCTATTGGGTATGCAATGGCATCTGCTGCTATTTTGAGATATTCTACAGGAAGGTTGTCTGGAGAGTAAGAGCAGTATTTAAGTTTGAGAAGTAGCATTTTTATAGTATACTAGTAGATACAGGCTGTAGATAGAAAGCGTGAGAAGTTTGGGGACAAGTGGTGTAGGAGGCTGAGAGTGAGTCAAGGGGGGAAGAAGGAGGTCAAGAATGTTGCGGGTGAGTTGGGATATTGTTAAGTTGGGTGAGTTAAAGTTCGAGAGTAGGGGAAGAGATGGTGTATTTGAAGTGACATTCAGTATGCATTCAGTGAAGTGAATGTTGAAGAGGATGGCAATTCTTGCAGGGGCTTTATCAGGAAGAAGATTGGGATTGCTTCTTTTTTACAGGGGTTGAGGAGTGATGTAATAGAGGACCAGAATTTTTGGGGTTTTTGTTTGATTAGATTGTGATGTTACATAGTAGTCTCTCTTGTCTTTTGTTACAGATTTTTGTCTGGTTATGTAGCTGCCTAAACTTTATTAGGTCTGAGGAGGATTTGCATGTGAGCCATAGTTTCCAGAGTCTGTCTCTGTTTATCATTAATCCTTTTGTTGTTTTGAATATTCAATGTACGTGGTTAATTTTAATTTGCTTTCTGCGAAGGGGTGCAAGACGGTAGAGGATCTCCAGAAAAGCTGTATTAAAGTGGTTGACTGATTCATCTAGAGGTAGTGTTCTGAGGATAGACCAGTTTATATCTTTTAGTACGTTGATAAATGAGTGCTGGTTAAAGTCGGTCATATTCTGAATAGTTTTGTAGTGATTTTCTTAAAGAGAGTGAGAGATTGTTCTAAGGATAAAGGCAGGGAGAATGTCACTTAATGTATAAGGAAGGGTACCTGCATTAATGAATTTGCTGTGGTCAGACACTAGAATCCAGTTAAGGATGGAGCCTTGACTGTTTCTGTTGGCAAATCTAATGGGAGTGGTGATGATCTATGTAAAGTTAAATAGATTCATGTCAGATGATGGCAATTTAGAGCTAAGTTTCTGCCAGTTAATGTTGACATCACCTAGAATGAGGGTTTCATTTTAATAGTATTTGTAATCCAGGATAGTATGCCTTCTAGGATAGAGATATTAGGCCCAGGTGGAATATATATGAGAAGAGTTAGAGAAAGTAGGGAAAGGATAAATATGTTTTGGGAAGTAGAATTCATGATATTAGTTGAATTGTAAAGCTCAGAGGAAAAAAAGGAAAAAAAGATAAAGAAAAATTAGCAAAGAGAAAAAATGGTAGGGCTTAGAGAAAAGGGGGCTAGCAGAAGTGGAAGTTGTAGAAGGTAGGCTAGTAATTAACACTCTTATGGTGTGTAAGTCATTTGGGTGGGTGTGTTTATGTAAGATGATATTTTTATTGGTTGTCAGAATGGTTGTAGTTTATGAGGAAGGAGGAGTTATGGGATATAAATGTACAGACGGAGGAGGTTTTTTTGGAATTGAGGGTAGGGTAGAGGAACGGAGTGGGAAGGACCTGATCAAAGAAGGATACTTAGATGAGAAAAACTATCATTAAGGTATGTCTTTCGCAGAATTTCTTGTGCAGTAAAATGCATTTTTTTATGTTGAAGTAGCAGGTGGAACCAGAAGAAAACAGTCTTTAGCTTAGCTAATTGTTTGGTCTAACTTTTCGACCACAAAAAAGAAAAAAAAATGGAACAGTAGAAATACCACTGTGACAGGAGATTTTCTTACTTAAAAATTGTCACTATATATATCTAGTATATGGTTTCAGTATGTATTGTCAGTTGCTATGGTTTATCATATCAGTTTAAATTTCATATTAATTGGACAGTGGGTAAGGGTACTTGGAAGGGAAAGGATAAACTGGATTAGGTAAGGCTAGAAAGTAAGAAATTAATTAAAATTAATGGATACTAATCAGCTCTTGGGGTTACATCCAGGAAAATGCCATACGCTGCCCTGTGCAGGGAATGGTCTTTAATATAAAACAAGGATAATTATTGTAACAGTAAAAATAATGAAAAGACACACCAGGATATTGACAGCAGTAATTTATGCACATTAACTATAGACGCTATAGGAAAACTGATCTTATGGTAAGGGTAGTTTGAAAAGACTAGGGTATAAGCAGCTCTCTGTGTGGTGTTGGCATCTACTTAAATTTAAATATAAGGTGGTGGTCTGGCTGGATGATACATCTTTCTTAATTATGGGTTTATGTGGTAACAGCATACAGTTCCTGGGACAAGCCTGGAAGGTGGGGGGGGGGGGTGCCCTGCCTAGAGCATTCCTAGGGAATAGTAAGGGCATATACACACACACACACACATATATATATATATATATATATATATACACACACACACACACACACACATATATATATATATATATATATATATATATATATATATATTTTTTTTTTTTTTTGCATGGGTATATGCAGTGTTGATCATTTACTGTTTCTCTTATCCAGTTCTCTACTCGGCATTGCAATATTGTTTTGCAGCATAGAGCAAGAGAGAAAGAAATCTGATCACAAACCCTGTTGTAAGACCTCTGAAAGAAGCCTCCAAACCTTGCAGTCGATGCACTAGTCAATGGATTTTGTTTTCTGGCATACAAAATGCTGTGTTGATATTTCTTTGAATTATGCTTTTCTTCATGTTGTCATTTGTTTCTTTATATGTTTTGTTATTTGTAGTGTTTATAGTGTTTTAGATGGAAGGCAGTTTGGGTTCAAGCACCTAAATAAAATAGTCTTAAAAAGTAAAGATTGCCACCCAGGTGGTAGCATGAAAAACAGACTGAAATAGTTGACACTGGAATGTCACTTTGTGGGAGAGAAAGGACTGCATTACTGAGTTGAAGGTTGTTGCTGTTTGTTACATTCATTCCTCTGAAATTGTCTTCTCCCATTTTGCTGTTGCTACTAGGATTCCTGATAAAAAAGCCAAGACCTAAATTAGAAATTCCTGCTGAATGTTGAAACTTGGACATGAAGAATTATATGCCCTTAGCCATGTCCTTCTACTTTTCTTCAAGATTTTTCTGCAGGTAGCCCAAAACACGCAGATAGTTGTATTGTAGCATTCATAAGCTTTCCCTTAACATCATTACATTGGAAATGCTGTATGTAGACTCAGGCATATCTCATTCTCTTAGTTGCATTGGCAGGAGCTCTGTATGAGCAGCAGTGCCGTAATTTTACATAATTATGTGGGCAACATTTTTTTAAGAAAAAAACAATACCCATGCTTTTGTGTAAGATTCACTATTGCCTTCACAACCCATGAACTGCACCATACATGTGTCTTGATTTATGACTGTAACAGCCACAGAAGCATAATTGTAAACCTTCTTGCCACAGCATTCCATAATTCTGCTGTTTTTCTCATTAGGAGATGTGTTTAAATCAGGACATTCCCAGTACCTGCCCCCTTCCCCTTATATCTAGGGATCATGTCATCACTGCTGTCTCAAAGGCAAAAAATACAGCCTCCAATGGACCTGATAACTTCCCAGGCTGCATCCTACATGAACTTAGCAGGAACTTGCAGCACCATTAGCCACCCTATTCAACCAAAGCCTGACTGCCAGTTTTGTCCCAGCTGAGTGGAGGACAGCCACTGTTATCTCTTTACACAAATGTGGACCGTCCACTGATCCGGGAAATTATATTCCCATCAGCCTAACTTGCCTGATCTGCAAGGCCATGGAACAGATTATCCTGAACCTCATTAACAAGGACGTTGGCAGCCTCCAAACACTTGATCCCATTGATCCCACACAATTTGGCTTCATCAAGGGGAGGTCATGTGTGTTAAATTTGGGCGACTTTTTTGAGAGAGTCACCAAAGCCATGGATGAGGGGAAGACAGTGCACACTGTATACCTTGACCTGACTAAAGCCTTCGACACTATTCCCCACTCGGGCATAATAGATAAACTCTCTCAACTAGGCATCAATCCATATGTTACTAGATGGGTAGCCATCTGACTCACTGATAGAACCCACCTAGTCAAAACAAGGGAAGCCACCTCAAGCAGTAGACCTGTATCGAGTGGCGTAGCCCAGGGTTCGGTCTTGGGCCCTCTGTTATTTGGGATATACTTTTCTGAGATACAGGCCAACACCAGTGGGCTATGGCTGACCAAGTTTGCAGATGACTGCAAGTTGGGAGCGGTCATCAATTCCCCTAGTGATGTGGACAATCCTCTAAGAGGGCCTCTCCCAAACAAATTACTGGTGTCAGAAACATGGCCTCAAGCTGAATACAAAAAAATGCATCATCATCCCCTTTGGGAAGAGAGATGTTCCCACAAATTATCACATTAATAACAATGTTTTAAGCATGCAGTTAGTCGTGAAGGATTTGGGCACCCAGATTGATAGCAGCCTGACTTTTGACCACCATGTTGCTTCCAGTGTATGGAAAGCTTTCTACATGGCCCACCTCATAAGTAAGGTTATCTCATCCAGGGACAAGGAGGTCATAACATCCCTGTATTCTTTCCTTATAAGGCCCATTATTGAGTGCAACGCCCCATTCGGCATGTACCTCGCAAAGCACATGCAGCAGCTGGAGAGACTACAGGGGTTCCTCACCAGGAGAATCCAGGGCCTCAAAAACCTGCCATACACAGATAGGCTAAAAGCCCTATCCCTCTACTCTGTTTAATACAGACTCTTCAGAGGTGACCTCTGTCTGGCATACAAGGCGATCTTGGACCCTGCATTGATGGGACTGCTGCATATCCGCATGTCAAGCTCCACTCGAGTAACTCACACAAGCAGCCTCAACCTGATCTGTGACATCAATGGGACTCACTGGCAGGACAGATTTGTGCCCCAGAGACTCCGTCATCTATGGAATAGACTCTGTCTCCATGTCAAGCAGAGTACCTCTTTACCCCTTTTTAACCACAGTCTGGATAACTGGATGGGAAAAAGAAAAAAACATCCCTGGGATTCCACTCGTGTCCCTGCTGGACAGGGGCATTGGGTGCTGATTTGTCTATGCATGGACTAAACTCTTGGCTAGGCTTATAAGGACCTCAGGACCAAAAGCCTAGTAACTTCCTATGATCCTATGGGTAACTGTTTTTGAAGCCATCGGCACAGTTAAAGTATACAGAGGCTGTATCAACGACAGGTGTTTGTAAAATCTGGGGCAGAATACCGCCTTGACTCCCCATTTGTAAGTGTTTTAATGATTTATAGATTTTCCCTTAAATAAATCATATTCTTACAGGTGGCATCTAACCAAATTAATGAAATTCTTCATCTTTAGTACTTGCATTCATACCTGAAAGACAGTCGATCTTGTCCTTGTATACTAAGCAGTCTCTGTCCTCCTCTTCAAATCTGGAAGAAGGGGGAATATGATGGCATCCTTTTACTTTCCTTTTAAGTTCCCATAATAGATTGTTTAGTAGGTGCTGTGAAGGTGCAGTAGTCTTAATAAAGATACATTTAGTATACTTGGATTCTTTTAAGAATCAAGAGACCTTTATAAAACTAGGTTAGTGTCTATACCACAGGCAGCCTGTCTTTGGGCATCAGAGTAGCAGGCATCCTAGTTACAACAGTAGGAGTTTTGAGCACCCATGGAGTCTGTATAGGATGCAAAGGAGCTAGTGATGCTTCAAACAAAGCCTAAGTAGTTTTATACACCTTGAGGTAAGAACAGGAATGGAGACTATCTGTTGTTTATTACTAACACTACCACTGTCAGGTATAATTTTAATTATAGCTTTGCAAAACTACCAGCCCTTTCTATGAACTGCTGTAGGGGCATTGCTATTAGGCCTGACATTATCCTTTGGAAGGGAGGAGGAAGTCAGACAGTAGTCATTCTGACACTGAGCAGTGTAACTTAATGCTTCAGGCAAGGGCCTTACGTTTATTCCCAAGGTGAAGAAGATGTCTTTGTTTACATTTTTAATAAGTCGGCTCCCTGTATTTCTTTTCAGTTTTCTTAATGCTTAACTATGTTTTTTGTAATATAATTTATTTTTAAAGATTTTCTTCTTTCTTGGAGAAAAGGTGAAAACATGGTGGAAGGAGAAGAGCTAAGGACTGTCTTTTGTTCTGTAATCCTCTGCAAAAGAAAAGAAGCTTTCATACTTAAATATGTCCTTCACTGTCACTGTTGCAACTGCAGTGGTGGTGCTGCGGTAGCGTTGTCACCTCACAGTAACATGTTGTCCTGTTTGATTCTCAGCTAGAGCGTCTTCTGTGTGGAGACGTGCGTGAATGGGTGTACCTTCGTTGAAGGTTGTGCGTCAGAGCTGGCAACTCGGCACGTAAAAATCTACTGTCAATCATTAGCAGACCAGAGTTCTGCTGTGACGACCCTTAACCAGGAAAAAGCCGAAAGACACAACAATATCACTGTTGCAGTATTCGTTATAGAAGAGATGTCCCACCCTCGGCAGCCCAAAGCTCAACCAGTATAAAAAAGTCTAAAAGAGATCTTGTTTGCACAGTAAGTCACATTTATGTTCCCTGCCAGAAAGTATGGCATAAAAGGCATGTATCGTTGCAGCTACCTAGAACTTCTTTTGTCACCAGTTTTAATGCCATTTTTTTCTGATAGGTTCTATAAGGTTCCTGAGGATTGTCTGTTTTTGTTTAAATGTCCTTTTGCTGATCCTGCTGTGGTGTCAGTATCTTTGTCAAACCTAAATTGTTGCCCTCTTTCAAACGTTTGCCTTCTATTAAGGATAGTAGGGCAATGGAGAAGATTGGCAAGAAAGTTTACATTGCTTCTACTTTGGCCTTTAGGGCTGTTCATTACCAGATCCACTTGACCAGGTATGCTTTGGCTTTGATTGCTCAGGATGGTCAGGTTATTTCTGCCTGCCTGATTCTGGTGGCAAATTCTATGCCTTATCTTTTTTAGGTTCTGCTTCTCAAGTGGCTAAGATGCTGCTGACACCTTTTCTAGGGCTGCAGCTTTTGGGTCCATCATGCAGTGTTACTCTTGACTTCATATCCAGTCTCTTGAGGACACTAAGGCCAAGTTGTTTGATGCTCCTTTGGATAATGCTTGTTTTTTCGAGACTGCTGCTGCTGACATGTTCAAGTCTCTTCAAAAGAAAGGCAAAGCCTTGCAAGACCTTAAACATATTTTTGTTTCCGCTATCCCTAAGTTCCAGAGGCATTATCCTTCTAGGTGTGCTTTTGTCTGCAGGTAATCCCACCAGATCTCTAAGGGCAGGAACGGTGAGAGATGGCCCCCCTCTGCTAAATCTTCCCAGATTTATGTGGCCCGGAAGCCTCCCTTTATCTGATAAACCTGCTTCTCTTTGACATTTCACTACCCCCCACCTTTAGACCAGGTTCTTTTGTCCCTTCATCACTTGAGACTCTTGGGTTATTTTTGTCATCTGTCAAGGTTACTTCATGGTATGGAAATCTCTCCCTCCTTTTTCAGGGATTCCTCATCCTTCTCTAGAGAAACTTCCTAATTTCCTAGAGGTTCTGGGGTCCCTGTTGAACTTAAGAACCATTCAACCTGTCTCCCTTTCCCAAGTGGGAAGGAGTTTTTATTCCAGGATGTTCCTGCTTCCTGGAAATTAAGGCTCTGTGAGACCTATTTTGGATCTCTCCCATCTCAACACCTTTCTCAAGATCCCTTCTTTTCAGATGCTTACTTTGCAAACTCTTTCCTCTTTTATTACCCCTGGCTTTTCTGGTGTTGTTGGATCTGAAAGATGCTTACCTTCATATCCCTGTTCACCCTGTCTTCAGGAAGTTTTTATGTCTCTGTGTGTCTTCTTCTCCTTTTCAGTTCTCTGTTTTGACCTTTGGCCTCTGTACTGCCCCAAGGGTATTCACAAAATGCCTAGTTCCTGTGATTACCTTCTGCAGGCTCCATGGCATTCAGATTTTACATTTTCTAGATGACCTGTTGCTTCAGGTGCCTTCTCCCAGTCAATTGTTGCAGGATCTGCAGTTCACCATGTCTCTTCTTGAAAGTCTGGGATTTACTATGAACTTCCAAAAGTCCTTCCTGACTCCATCTCAGGATCACGTGTATCTTGGGATGCAGGATTCCGATGGTGCCAATGTTGACCTCTCTTCCACCTCTGAAGGTGTTGTCTTTGATAGCCTTCTTTCAGTCTCTTCTTCCTTTAACTGCCTTACCAGCCAGGAAGTTTCTTCAGGCCCTGGGATTCATGGCCTCTTCTGTTATGATGCTTCCTCTTACCAGACTGCATATGCAGAAGCTTCAGTAGTACCTCAGGTCAGTTTGGCTGCAGCATTGTCTTCTTCTGCATTTCAGTGTACCTCTCCTTCCCTGTTTTAAGAAGGAATTCAGTTGGTGGATTTGACAGTTCGCTGTCAACCCAGGACAGCCCTTTCAGCCTCCAGTCCCTTCTCAAAAGCTTTTCACCAATTCCTCAGACATGGGGTGGGGGGCATCTCTTGGTCACCTGATGGTTCAGGGTCTTTGGCCTCCCCATCAGAAGTCAGACCATATCAACATCAAATTGATGAGAACTCTGATTCTGGTCCTTCAGGCTTTTCACCTCATGTTCTCTCCAGTCCCCTTGAAGGTGTACACAGACAACACTACAGTGATGTGGTATATCAACAATCAGGGGGACACAAAATCTTACCTCTTCTGCAGAATGGCCCTTTTGGCTTGGGAAATGGCTGTCACTTATCAGTTAACTCTTCAGGCAGTATACAGTCCTTTAGAGTACAATCTTGTGGCACAGTCTGTGAGCAGGTTCAAAACACAGGCTCACAAATGGATGCTTCACAGGGACATGTTTCTGAACATTTCCATTGGTGGGCTCTTATTCAGATAGATCTTTTTGCCTCCCTTCTGAACAGGCAGCTTCCTGTGTTCTGTTTCTAAGTGTTATGCCATCTGGCATGGAAGATGGATGTCCTTTCTTTCATTGGAAGGGAAGGTTTCTTTATGATTTCCCTCCTCTTCCTCTGCTTCCAAGAGTCCTGCAAAAGACTCAGCTGGATTTCCCAAAAATTCTGCTAGTGACTCCCTTTTGGCTGAGACAGCACTGGTCTCCCTCTTAATGCATTTGTCCAGGGGCAATCATCATAAGTTACCTCACTGGTTGGATCTCTTCATACAGGACAAGGGGTGTCTCTTCCATCCCCACTTATCCACTCTTCAACTGACATTGTGGGTGATAGGATTTTGATCCCTTCCAGGCACTTCTTTTCTGAGGATGTGTTCAGGGTTTTAAAGGAGACAAGAAAATCCTCAACAAGAAAATTGTATATGTCCAAATGGAAAAGATTTTTGGTCTTGTGCCATGCTCGTAACCAGGACCTTTTTTCAGTGGGGGTCCCTCTGGGCCTCTCTTATTTGTGTGAGTTGCTCCAGTGTAGCTTGGCCTATTTTTCTGTAAAGGCCCATTTGTCAACCATTTGTGCTTGTCTGCCATTGAATCCTGCTTTGTCTTCTTGTTTTGAGGTCAAACAATTTCCTACAGGCATCCTGCATATTAGGCCTCCATGAAAACCTATTCCTCCTCAGGACCTTAATTTTGTTTTGGAAAAATTGACTTGGGCTCCTTTTGAGTCTGCAGATTCTGCTTCTTTGCAATATTGTACCTGGAAGACTGTTTTGTTGCTAGCTCGTACTTCCACTTGGAGCATTTCTGAGATCCAGGCTCTTATGGCCATTCCTCCTTATTTGTGTTTTCACAAGGACAAGGTGTTCCTTTGTACTAATACTTTTTATGCCCATGGTAGTAAATGAGTTGTCCTTGAATCAGTTCATACATATCCTTTCCTTTTTCCATGTTCCTTAGTCTGCTAGTGAGAGGGTCCTGCATACCTTGGATTTGCACAAACAGCTCAGGTACTATTTGGATAAAACTAGGACTATTAGTAAATCTGATAAGCTTTTTGTTTCCTTTCATCCCAGGTCTCTGGGTTTGTGGGTTTGTCTGCTTCTAAGCAAGCCATCTCCTCCTGGATATCCAAGGCCATTTTTTTGTTATTCTGTTCATGGCAAAATTTTTGTCTGTCTCTGTTAGAACTCATTCCACTAGGGCTGTTGACTCTTCTGGTGCCTTCTTCAAGGGGTTGGACACCAATTCCATCTTTGAAGCTGCTACTTGGTCTTCAATGCATACCTTTACTAAGCATTATAAGTCGGATATGGTTTTTAGGGCCATAGCAGGTTTTGCTGAAACCATTTTATGTGGGTTTGTTGAGGGCTGTTCTCAGCCTTCCACTTTCCTTTCTGTTTCTTGAGCTTTTTTACTCTCCTTTCTATGAAGAATACTGAAACAGTTATATAGAAGGACATAGTACAGGTGTGTAAAATCTTACCATAACAGTAGATATTCTTCTCTTCACTGTTACAGTATTCGTTCACTCCCTCCAACCCCCTCTTCTTTATTCTGCATTTTTTCCTTCTGGATTGAATGAACACTTTTGTCCGATGACAGCTTTTCTCTTCTGGGACCATTCAGTCCTAGGTAGTTGCATTTTATGCCTACATTCTGTGTGAGGAACATAAATGTGACATACGGCATGAACAAGATCTCTTTTAGGCTTTTATATACTGGCCGTGCATCGGGCTACCAATGGAGGGACATCCTTTCTATAACAAATACTGCAACAGTGAAGAGAAGGAACTCTACTGTTATGGTAAGATTTTATACAACTGTACTTTTCCTTAAGATGAAACTCTGATGCCTGCAAAAGAGCTTATTGGTACTTTGTGCTCGGACATCATTAGAAAATAAGTAACAGGCTTGTGACACACACACACACACACACACACACACACACACACACACACACACACACACACACACGTAAACTTCAGAGTGTAACAAAAAAGACCCTATATATATATATATATATATATATATATATATATATATATATATACACACACACACACACGCACACACGCACACAGAGGTCAGACTGTAACAAAAAAACAAACAAACAAGTAACTCACTGCCTCCTTTTTATAGCTAGGATAATGATTATAGCTAGTAACTGCCCAGATTTACACTCCCTGAGATGTTCTGCTGCTAAAAAGATCATGTAAGGACAGACTTCTTCCTAGTGGTGTTCCTTTCATTTCTGTAATCCTACAACAGTAATCCTTATAATGAATGTGTTCATTAATATGCAGCTGTTTTAGAAGAGTGGCATAATAAAGCATGCATACATACACAATAAAGCATGCATACATACACACACAATAAAGCATGGATACATACACAATAAAGCATGCATACATACACAATAAAGCATGCATACAAACATAATAAAGCATGCATACATACACAATAAAGCATGCATACATACATAATAAAGCATGCATACATACACAATAAAGCATGCATACATACACAATAAAGCATGGATACATACACGATAAAGCATGCATACATACAGAATAAAGAATTCATACATACACAATAAAGCATGGATACATACACAATAAAGCATGCATACATACACAATAAAGCATGGATACATGCACAATAAAGCATGCATACATACACAATAAAGCATGCATACATACACAATAAAGCATGCATACATACATAATAAAGCATGCATACATAAACTGCACAGTGACATTGGCAAATTAAATGGAGGTATAAAAATACAATATCTTCTTATTCACCATATATCAGTAGAGAATTCTTTAATTAAAAATGAAATTATAGTTTTCCATCATGGGACATAGTTACAGTTTCGAACAGCTTGGCAGTTCCTTACAATAGTGTAAACAGAGCTGCCATCTAATAGTCATGTACACTAATCCATTTCCAAGGCAGTACTGCTGTACATCATTGGGATTGGCCAAAAAACCCTCATCTTTAAGTATATGGAGCCTGTTTACTTTACTGGAATAAACTGATATTATCACTTTGAGTTGCACAATGCAGAAGATGAAATATACTGAAGGCAAAGTTTTTAAGTAAGCCATATATCAAAATCCCAAACTGCCTGTGTGCTTCTGTTATGGCAGGGGGCTTTACAGGAATCAGGACATTATTCTTGTTTCTTGAAGTAAGCCAAAGATTGGGAGAGCAGTTGTTTTAGTGAACAACAGTCAGATTCAGGCATGTCATTCTTAATTCATTCTTTTCCTGGAAACCATGTGATCATAAGTAATAAGCTGATTGATACTGTGATCATAAATAACAAGGTCATTGATACAGGTATAGGGAATCATTTGTCCACTTCTTCTGCATAGCGAGTTTGTTTTGACCCTTTTGTTCACTTTGTATATGTACTGAAGTTTTAGAAACAACAAAAGAAATAATGCAGCAGTTTCTTTCTCTGTGCAGTAATTTGGTTTCCTTTAGGTTAGACTGTTTGTACTTTGTGGGGTCCCCCTGAACCTTGCTTCGTTCAGTGTGTGGGTGCAGTGTGCAGGTTTTACCAGCTGTAAATCCAGTAGATGTGGGATGGGGGCGGGGGCAAGAAATCTAATTTTAGTGATGCAGGTGTCCTGTAGGAGGTGAGTAGGCTGGGATATACTCACCACTGCTGATTACAAGAGGAAGGCTTGTATTAGATACAGCCCTACCCCTGTATGTGCTTAATATTGCCTTAGACAATCTGGGTGGATAAGGAGGTATGGCCTAGGTGCAGGCATTGTCTTGGGCCCTAGGACAGTGGTGCCTTCTAGGTCCACTCACTCATCCCAGCTCTGTTTTCTTTCCTAACCCTGGTTTCCACTGGAACTACTTAGAAGGGCAAGCTGGCATTACCTCATCATTTGCTTCTGTCTTCCCTTCCAACTCCAACAGGGTCCCGAGCCACTAATCAAACCTGGATCACATGGGGCATAGCCAGAGATCTATCCTTCTTCGCCAGTGCAGCTGGCTATCCTATCCATTAACAGAAGCAATAACAGCTGTCAGTTATTGTACCATCCCATGGGAGGATAAACATTAAGAAAAGTACATACAGAAAATAAATATTTGAGTGCAGGGATCAGACATGCCTCCAGGTCATTATTCATAATTCCACTAATGAGGGTAGTCAGTCCTGAGTGCACAAAAGAGACATATTCTTTATTACACTAGAGCTGTAAATGTGGGCCCAAGGAAAAGTTTCAGTTGCATTCACCAACATAATTCCCTGAACTTCACCATTATCCTGACTTCTAACCTCTGTTTCAGTACCAGATATTTCCAGATGATAGTTGGGTATAACTTTTTCCAACTGGGTTTTATAGGAGAGGGTATTTGACTTTTCCTCACTACTTGTGTTATAAGGAAGAAACCAGTAATAAATGCTAAGGTTGTTTATTGCACGTCATTGTCTAACAAACTGGCACCTGAGTCTTTTCCAGCAAAATCCAGCTTGTAGAAGTGGCAAGAAATATTATTTAAAGAAAGTGTAGCTGCAGGCCTTCATAATTGTCCATGCAATGGCCACATTCTGTCTGATGGTGTGCCAGATAGCTGCTAGTTGTGATATAATATATGGAATTCTTGGTGCATTTTCTCTAGCACCAAATTAATTTATAAGTGAAGAGAAACTGTGAGCTCAAAGGCTTTTTACCATGGATATTTCAAAATTCTGTAGGCTGTTACCTTACTGCTGTTTACTTGGGAGCAGATATAAGCCAGATTAGGTGTCCCCCCTCTGTCTTCCATAATGGCATTTGGGATATGGTAACCCATGCTTTTTAGCTGAGTAAATGAATTATGAAATGAACTTTGCAGTGTCAGAGGCAGAACAGCTAATCTCATATGCCAGGAATATTTAAGTGCCTAATATCGCCAACTGTTAATGGAAGCTCTATGTTTATCTAAAGTATACTCACCAGTGATTGTTGGTAGCCTGAAAATCAAATCACACAGCTGATAACTGTACAAAGTGAAGCCATTCTCAGAAAGATAAAGGCAGGACAAACTAGAATTTTCACAAGGCTAGATCTGCTAGATACATTTTTATGCAGGGTTAGCTCAGGTATTTTGGAATGGCAAAGTTATTTTCTCAGAGGTAAACCGATCATGAATTTTGAGACATCATATTTTTAATTTAAGTGATAACTCCTCATAACACAGGAGTACAAAGATAGTAAATAAACAGACATCAAGTAACAAACACTGAAATAGCAGACTGCAACAACATAAGATTAAACTTTTTTGCTGTTACTTAACCAAGGGCACGAGGACTGGCTCCATGCAACAGATGGATGGAGCTCTTGCTGTGACTCAGGCTGTCTGGGAACTCACAGAGAAGTGCAATTTCTCTGGTGGAGACTGGGGAAGCTACTACTTTTATTTGAGGGAAGGGGGACATCACTACTTGTTGATAACTTCCTTTTTGGAAATAAAGAATGTCCATTGCAGTTAGCCCTTTGCACAGCCCCTTCCACTCTATGAGCCAAGCATCCAAATAAAAAACCCTTGAACCACCCCTGATGGCTGTCTGAATGATGGCCCTCCCAGATGATCCTCAGCCTGGTGATGGGGAACAAATAGGCCGATTGGACAGGAGGGTTGTGGGGATGATGATCGACAGAAAGCAGGGGTAGATAGTGCAAATAATAAATAACAAAGGACATGAGAATGTGAAATGTTATGGCAGAATATAGTCTGAGATTAAAAAAGCAACTTTCACTAAAATTGTAAACTTTACATGACCATGTACTTCATACATATTAATGTTAATGGCACAGCAGGTAGCACTCTTGCCTTTCATCCTGGAAAACTTGAAGCGTGTGAGTTCTATTCTTACTTCAGGTGATTGGATTGCTGATACTGTAGCATTTGCGGGGTGGGGGGGGACTGCAGTCAAGTGTGTGCCATCTTTTGGAAGCGGCATTAAACCAAGATCCAGCTGCATAAGTTGGTGGTAGCTCTGGTGTGTATAAAAGATCCCACAGCACCTATCAAAAAGAGTAGGGGAAGTTCTCCTAGTAGTATAAATACCACCTTGGATCTTCTTGTAGAGAGGCTACTAGCCTAGTTGGACTAACCCACTGAAGAAAGGATAAATAAATACTTTGCCTGATTCTCTGTTTCCATAAAATGTTTTAAATATGAAATAACACAAAAGCCTTTTTTGGTTGTTTGCTTTTATGCTTCTTACATTGCAATCATTTGTTATTTTGGAGCTGTGTACCTTTTTATGGATTTGTTTGTCTTCTGTCTGCTTTCGTACATTAAAGCAAAGTTTCCAGTATATTTACCAAGGAGCTGAATGTCTTCATCAGCCTTAATATTTTTGACGAATCAGTTAACATAACCTAAACAGGAAAAGAATGAATAGCCAGTGTTTATTTCCCAGTTTATACATGACATTTAAGGCTGCACTGTCAATACACTGATGTTTAGCAATCTCTTCTAGTTAGATTACTTCTCCATGATCAGTTGGAGACTACAATCCCTTCTTCACATATTATTTGAAAAAAACTCTGTGGATTGTAAGAAGCTAACCAAGTAAAGCCATGTTTATAATCTTTGCTTTCTGGTGATTATTTAAAAAGTTGTGATTCTCCAGTTACAACATTTCTTAACCTGTCCTGGCATGTACAGGGCATCCTTATAGGTTCATAGGTTCATACTAGGCTATCTGCCCAAGGGCATTTATAAGCCTAGCCCATAGTTATGTGGCTTTCGCCACCCCTTTAGTTTGAATAAAAACTATGCCTATCATTTTTCTGTGCCTCTGTCAAGCAGTGACACTGAAGTAATCCATGGGGTATATCTGCGATCTCCCATCCATTGGTCAAGATTCCTCTTGAACAAGGCCAGCGAGGTGCTCTGCCTCACATGTACCAGGATTTTGTTCCACAGCATAGGGAGTCTCTGGGTGATGAATCTGTCCCTCCAGCACGTTCTATTTATAACCGTGTCAAGGTTTAAGTCTCCGCCCTTGTGGTTCTGAGGGATCTAGATTTTTGAGGTGAAGCATATTCATCAAATCTGGGTTTGACATGGCCTTATATGTCAGGCACAGGTCACCTCTGAGCAAGCGGTATGAGACTGAATAAAGCTGGAGTTCTTTCAGTCGGGCAGCATAAGACATATTTTTGAGACCCTTTATCCTTTTGGTGAGGAACTTTTGGGGCCTTTCAAGCTGCATCAGGTGTCTGGTCAGATACATTCGAGCGAGGCATTGTACTCAATCATAGGTCTAATGAGTGATGAGTACAGGGGATGATGACCTCCCTTGATCTAGATGTGAATCCCTTCATGATCAGGTGGGCGATATAGAAGGTTTTCCTAACTACTTTAGCAACATGAGTGTCAAGCGAAGACTACTGTCAACTTGGGTCCCCAGATCCCTGATGACTTTTCTGTGCTCAGTGGATTGTCACCTATATGGTAGCTAGGGGTAACCTTGTTTTTCCCGAAGGGTATGACTATGCATTTTTGGCGTTTAACTTCAGGCCATGGCTCTGGCACCAGTTATCCGTTTCTGTGAGGCCCTTCTGGAGGATATCTGTGTCAGATGTGTTTTCGACTATGGCCCAGTTTGCAGTCATCTGCAAACTTTGTCAGCCATAACCCTCCTGTGTTTGCTTGTACTTCAGAAAAGTAGATGCCGAACAAGAGTGGACCCAGGACTGAGCCCTGTGGGACACCACTTGTGACAGGCTTTGAGTCTGACATGGCTCCAGCAACTCTGACCCTGTGGGTTCTGTCGCTTAGCCAGTTTGCAACCCATCTTGTGATGTATGGGTTTACATTCAAGCTGATGAGTTTTTCGATGATACCTGAGTGGGGTATTGTGTCAAGGCCTTTGCCAGGTCGAGGTAGGCTGTATGGACTGCCTTTCCCTCATCAATGGCCTTGGTGACTGTCTCGAAAAAGTCAACCAAGTTTAAGAGGCAGGATCTGCCTTTGACAAAGCCAAACTGGGTTGGATCCAAAGTCTGCAAGTTCCCTATGTCTTTATTTATGAGTTCCATTATGATCCTCTCCATGGCTTTGCAGATAAGGCTTGTCAAGCTAATGGGCTGGTAATTTCCAGGGTCTGTGGAGGCACCGCCCTTATGAAGTGGGACCACAGTCGCCGTGCGCCACTCCTTGGGTACGTATCCTGAGGTGAGGCTAAGATTAAACAGCTGTCCTAACTGTGGGTTTAATTCCTCGTTGAGATCATGAAGCACACAGCCGGGGACACCATCCGGTCCCATGGATGCTGTGTTTTTTGCCTTAGTGAGGGCAGTTCTCACCTGGGCGTTGGAGATGTTTGGGGCGCTACAATCCTCTGGAATAGATATCTCTCCTTTTGGGGGAGAGGGGGGGAGAAGTTTGCACTGAACCTGTCAGCCAGTATGTTAGCAATGTGTGTAGGTTCAGTAATTTTCACATCATTTTGAACTAATTCTGAGCATATCTGGGAGTTTCCTCCTAGGTTTCTGCATTTAGGAGATTCTAAAACACCAAGATAATTTTGGCAAAAATGAAAAATGGTCTTCTTTTGTATGAAGAGGGGAGAGAGGAAATTAGGATGTTCTTTTCTTATTTTTCTGTGCCTTTCATTAGACTCTTATACTGTGAATTTTGACATTATTTTGGAACACATGGTTACATGACTTGGGTAATATAAAAACACTATTGGATTGGTGTACCATTTCTAGACAGTAGTTTCTCAAGTCTGGGCTTTCATACATAGACGTTCCTTAAGTTTTGAGATCATCACTTCTGCACTTTAGAGTCTGTATGCTAACGCTAGTTGACATTTTATTTAAATATCTGACAGACTGGTCCAAATATTTGACCCTTTTAAACTATGTTCTAGGGTGTCATACCTAAAAAAGGCAAAGATGTTGATGAGACAATGCCATGACTTTGAACAAAATATATTGCAAACTATATTTTGTATCTTCAGTATCTAGGTACACTGTCAATTAAAAGACATTCCCTGGATTTCTAAAAGAACCCCCACAATTCGCATTTAGGGCTGCAATAAAAAGACCCTGTCTTTCCTATGCATTACTCGCGTATTCAGAGACACATTAGCTGCAGTAAGAAAGACCTCATTATTGGCTAATTTGCAAGTCCTTGAATTGCCATTAACTATCATAAGTGCAGCTCAACACTCTCCTGCAGCAGTTAATAGTGGCAGGTGATGCATTGAGTTAGTACAGACTCTCCCACATACAATATACACATTTAAGCACAGAGACACACAACATCCCCATTCCTGTCATTGCTGTCAGACTGCCCCCACTGTCTCTTTTTCCCTGCACTGGTAATTCTTGAATGATTACAGTCAGTTGTCAATGCCAGACATTCGGGTTTCACACTTCATATCCTTCAGGCATGATGGCGTAAAAGCTGTTATTCTAGTGACTTTCTAAGTTTTTCAGAGGAATAATTACAATCTGTCCCTCCATTATTTTTTTCTTTAGCTTTGAAATTGTTTTTTTGCACTGTGAGTTGAAAGATAGGTTTTATGTTGTCTAACCCTATCTCTTGCGACTCACAAACTGTAATGCCTGAGATCCTCAATATGTGTTATAAAAACCCTTGCTACACTAACTTATCATTTAGTTCAGTAGGTTAATGCAGAAGTTTCTAGTGACAAAGGGCACAGGAATCAAAACCGTTTTTTCCTGTTTTTTTTTTTTTTTAAGTTACATCCCCTATGTTTAGTGGTGGCAGAAAGATTTAATGTCCTCCGTCACAGGTGGGAAGGTATAAGGTTGGACTCCACTTTAATGCCTGTAAGGCACACTATTTATAGCATCCCTGTGGTTCTGTGCTCCACTTTTTTAATTAACTGCCTTTAAGGAATGCTTTAAAGAGTATCCCAGATGTCTAGTGTTACCCCTTCCCACATTATATGTAAGTGCCATTAAGGTATGAGTTTTAGGAGGTCTGCATAGTGTCTAGTGTTCCCTCCCTAGTCCTCTGTTCCATTAAGGCACAATGGTTAATGGGGTTAACCCTGGTGGCTAGTACCCCTCTGCGTCTAAGGGCTATCAAGTCATGAGATGTAAGAGTTCTCCCTGGTAGATAACGCTGCCTACCTGATCATCTTTTGTTTTAAAGGTCTGTCAAGTATGGGATGTGAGTTCCTCCTCATGGCTAGTGGTCCCTCCAGTACCCATTCTGTTCATGCTCAGGATTTACGAGTTCTCCCTAGTGGCTAGTCATCCTCATGTCCCATGTCACCATAGTTTTCCCTAGTGGCTTGTCATCCTCATGTCCCATGTCATCATAGTTTTCCCTAGTGGCTAGTCATCCTCATGTCCCATGTCATCATAGTTTTCCCTAGTGGCTAGTCATCCTCTTGTCCCATGTCATCATAGTTTTCCCTGCTGGCTAGTGACCACCCCAAACACTGTTGTAGGGTTTGGTTGTTAGTCTAGGGGTGTATGGAAGTATGACAGCTACCTTAATATACACATGCACACACACACACACACACACACACACACACACACACACACACACACACACACACACACACACACACACTTCCCCACCCAATTGCACTCAGACACATTCACACACACACTAACTTACCCCTAACTAACCCCTCTTTTGCTACCTCTCAGGCAGGCGGTCACTCTCACATACAGCACTTCACATACACTCTCTTGTACACCTCCTAACACTTCCTGACTGCTAAACTCCCCCAGAACTTGCCTCTGCCACAAAGGATAAACTCTGGATACACAACAGGAGCCGTTCTGGATGAAAACAACGTGTGTGTGTGTGTGTGTGTGTGTGTGTGTGTGTGTGTGTGTGTGTTATAGGATTTGATATATATATATATATATATATATATATATATATATATATATATATATGTGTGTGTGTGTGTGTGTATATATATATACATATATATATATATATATATATATACACATAGATATATATATATGTATACACACACACACACACACACACACAGACCCTTTGCTTTCACTGATTGCAATACAGAAATGCAGGGACATAGCCACATGATGGAAAGTCCACAGGTAATCTCTGCTTTCCTGGTGTAGTACTATTTTTCCCTGCTATGACTGTTTTCTTGATGAATTTATATAATTGTATTTTGCTGTCTGATTGCTACCATAATGGTGTCTTAACCATTTGAATGGTTGTCTTTAACATACGTGTGATGAGATGCAGTCAAGGCTGGCTTTATTTAATATAAATCCCAAGACTATTTATTAGTACATTTGGTTTGGAATATCCAGCCTGCTGTTTTGTTAAGATGAGATACAGATGGTCAGTCAGGAGTTGCATCTTTGTGGGTAGAGAGACTATGAAAAGAAGAAGTTTCTGCATTCATGTATCCAAGTCCTACAGACAGCTGTCATTAACCTTCATTATAGTTTTATTGCCATAGGTTTTATCAGTAGTTCATTTGACATTTTATAGGTCCATTTACTGTAATTAGCATTTAATTATTATCCATGAGGATTTTTATTCTACCCTGAGCACAGAACAATTCTTTGGCTCTGGAGCAGCACACTAATTTTAGCCCATACTTATCAGTGCATAAACAGCCGTTAATAAAAGCAATTTGAATTCTTTTTAAAGATGATGTCATTATAAAGCTGTTGTATTTCAATTTGCACTTAAGGCATAAATATATGTCTAGCAGATAAAGTATTACATAACTCTGACTGCATATCTGTAGAAACTTTTAAACCTTGTCCAAATACTATAACTGGAGTTACAAGCATATTTTCAAATAACATTACAAATAGTGCATGTCTGAGAGTAGTCAGTGTTGGTTGAGATTTCTAAGTTTTGGTAACTGATGCCATTAGTGTTTGCATTCACTTGTGCAATCAAGCTTTATCTGAGACTCAGTGTTTCATAAAATCAGTTTTTTATCGTGTAGCATTTCTTACATTCATCTTCTGATTCTGTTTTAACCCTGTTAGTTGTTGTTTAGGATCCAGAATTCTCTCCTGGTTCTTGTTCTGTGTAAGGTAGAGATTCCTGGACAGGACTCCGCTACATGTCAGGATGTAAAAGATACACACATGCATGTGTGCAATCTTGCATGCACACACACACCCCTATGAACAGTTTTGAAACTCTCCAGATTACCTGTCAGCATGCCTTTTGGATGTGGGAAGAAACCAAAGCAGCAAGGGAAAACTCATATATATATATATATATATATATATATATATATATATATATATATATATATATGTATATAGGGAAACAATGCAGACTCGACCTAGAATGCACACCGATCATGAACTGAAATGGAGATTTAAGTGCTTAAAGGCTACAGTGCTATCCACTATGCAACCCTCATTATTCCAAAATGTTAGAAAAAGAAGTAATATTCTTATCTGATTATAAGCAACACATTATGCATTGTCATCGTAATAGCTGAAAAACATGCATACACTAAGCATATATATTTTTATCTGTTGTCAATTTTTTGTTTCTGTATAGATGATCATATTGTTATCATATTGTTCAACTATTTGTTTTCTGTACTGAATGTGGGTTTTTTCTCCCCGGGCCTCTGCTGTAAATGGACCTGTGTCCAGTCGGACTATCCCGGTAAACAAATGTAAAATAAGTAAATTAAATAAATATAACTTTCTCATCCACCCTATAGATGATTTGTGGATTGTCACGTATAGGTAATACAAGTTATAGCTGTTTTTCTGTTTGCGTGGTACTTCTGTTAGTATTCTTAGTACAGGTCATGTAAGGTCTATACTAAATGTTGTATTATCTTATTTGTGAATTTCTCGTAATGATTCTTTTATCCTCATGTTAGCTGTAATGCAGAAATGTTGCATTGCCTTCTTTATGGAGTTACTCCTTTATATTATTAGGTACTAAGCAATCATTCTGTAAACCATTACAAGCCTGAACAATAAATTGCATTCAACCTTTCCCTGTAGCCTTGTGGAGGGCAACACGGGATAGATAAATTGGGAATGCGGAGAATTTGAGAAATTTGTTTCTGTTGTGGGAGATGTGTTGGGATATGAATCTGTCACACCAGTGTGTGTTACTCATCTGTTGATAAATATTTAGATCCTTTAACTGTATATTTGAGGAGTAATTTGTTTTATGAAGGAATAAGTAGCCAATGAGGGTTAGATCATTCATGGCTTGAAAGGTTGTATAGAGATCGCTACAGAGGAATCTGTAAAAGATTGAGTCCAGGAAGGAGGCTGACAATCTGTCCTGATAATTCAGCATCTTAACAAAAATTTATTTATTTACTTATTTTGAGTTTGGAGTTTCTAAGGTCTCACAAGCTGAGTGATATGTTTAGACAAATACATACCAAAACGAGTATTCAGTAACTGGTCAGATAAGAGATACGTAGAGTTAATAAGATTTCTTTGCATCTAGCAGAGATGCCTTTGGAATTTAATTGCCAGATGGAAGGATTTCTCAGCTACCACAAGAATAATCAACATGAGCGCTAGATCCCTTCTGACAGTGTCTGATTGGAGGGGTGTGTTGTCACCTAAATAGTATAATATGGAAATGTTTTGTTTACCAAAAACTATACTGCATTTCTCATGTTCAGTTGGAGACCAGTGTTCTTGCAGCATTTGTTAACGTACTGTAACCCATGCTGGAGCAGTTGTGAGTCAGTAGAGGAAATGAATAGCAGCCTTCATTTTACTGTCGTTTGCAAACTTAGATAGCCATAGATCAGGAACGTTGTCTCGAAGTGCTGAGAAGTAGATGACAAACTGGAGAGCTCTCAAGATTCAACCCTAGCTCTCAAGATTGAACCCTGTGGTATACAACGGTTACATTTCTTCCTTTTAGAGCTGACACCTTGTGCATTGGCTCTGTCAAGCAACCAGTTAGCGATCTACTGGTTAGAATATTAATTTATATTCATATTTACAAGTCTGTCAATAATACTTGTTTGGAGTTTAGTGTCAAAGGCCTTCTTCGGGCTCAGATATGCCTTATGTATTGCACAACTGTTATCAACTGTTTTGAGAACCTTTTCAGATAAATTTACATGGTTAAGGGGGTTCAATTTGCCTTTAACAAAGCAAAATTGATGTAGTTTCATGCTTAAAAACTCACTACACCCTAGTGACATCTCCAGGTGTTTCTGCAGTTACATCCTGCTGATGCCTCTAGGCATTAAGTATTGTTTATTAATATTTGCATCAATAATTTCAAAACTATACTACATACAAGGTACTGGAATATTTCAGTTTAGAGCTTAAACAATTGTAAATACAACTGTATTAATATTTTATATCTGTCTAGTGCAGGTAAAGACATATTGAATATTGTTTGTATACCATTTATTTGTAGTGCAGTAATTTTCATATTTCTCTAAATATCTCAACAATCAAGTGACACAGCTGGAATTGCTTAGCCTCATGTAACAGCTCACAGCTGTATGAAGACAATGCTGCTGCTGGCGGTGTGTGTGTTGATTGAATAGCTCCTGAGATATTGTAAACTGTTTATACAACACTACATAATTCATACTTACTGTGGTTATTGTGGCTTATAAAATCCAGTTTGACATATAATTGAATGAGTGCAAACAATGTATAGGTTCTTTGTGCTGAATAGTTTGCCATTTAGACTTTTCTAGTAACACTTATGGTTGTAGTGATATGAGCATTTGTTTGAAAAGTGTGGTGATAACTATTTTAGGCCACACCCACTAGGATTTAGAGTACAAACTCAAAAGAACTCAGTTGGAGGGAATGAGTTAAGAGATTTTTTTTTTATTTTGCCTTTGCTCATGCTGCCTGCTGATCATTCGTCAGCCCCCTCTGACTAATTATCCCATTTGTGCCTCCATCACTGGGAGGGTAAGGTTCATTTGGGCGGACTGGAAGAGCCATCATGTAAGCAGCCATCAGGGATGGTTCAAAACGTTTATCTTTTTTTGCACTACCTTCTTGTGCACACCCATGTGACAGCCTATGGGAGGGATTTGAAGTGAGTGTCAGCACTGCATCCCTTACTTCTGCAAGGGGCTGATTGGAGCAAGACTGCCCAGTCCATCCACTAGAGATGCAAAATATTTGTTTCCCTGGTTGACACAAGAGAAATCAACCAGCAAACGTGTCTGGAGTATACACTCCATCCCTCCCACTGGTCATTCCCATCTCCCATCTTAAAAAGTGCTAAGTAATTTCTTTCTCTTGTTATGTAATTTATTTATAGGAATATTCCACCACAATTACTGGTTTCTAAATTTCTTTTTATATTTTGTGCAGTTAAGGATTGCCTTATCAGTACAAGTATTTAAATGAGAGTAAATGTTATAGGCACAAGTGACAGCTTCACCAGTGTTTTTTGTCAGAAAAAGATGAAAGCAAACATTATATGTACTCAGATAATTGAAGAATGTTTGGTTTTCTGGTAAGTCTCTAAACACAGATGCATTTGCAGATACTACCATTTTAAGGGAAAACGGTCACTGATCTGTGGTCTGATTTAATGTAGGAAGATGATGCACGTGGATGTGTGCAAGAAGGGGCCATACTTGTGAGGACAAAGCTAAGTATAATTGGGCCCTGAGAAAGATGCTTAATTGTTTGTACAAAGGAGTTAGTGTTAATAATGTCAATGAGGTTTTGAGTATGCCGTTATTTGGCAGTGCAGGTCACTTTATTAACAGGTAATTAAAGTCCCATAATACTAAGATGTTGATTAATGGGGATTTCAGCTAATGTTAAGATAGCTGTCATGGCAAGTAGAGGCTGCAGAGGGTGTTCTGCAGCTAATTATGATGTGGTAATTAATCTTGTTTAGGGTGATTTGGACATCTAAGAATTCATATTTTGGGCCAAAAGAAATCTGTCATAAAGTGATGAGTTCCGTGATAGATATTGATATTCCCTACAAAATTGCGAGTAGGTCTGAAGACATGATAGTTACTAAATCCAGGAATAGAGGGAGTGATGTTCTTTGTGTTTCACTGTTGCAGTCATCACATTTGGGTTATCCTGCCAGGGGTAGCCCTCACTCGGCCCGAATACCAGATGCTTAGTATTTCTGCGTCGGTTGCTGTTGCTTCAAGACTGACGTTAGGTCACCAGTGGTATAAACCTGGTATCAACTAATGATGTCGGTGCTGGAGGAGGCATTGCTGTGCACATAGGAGTGAGAGGCCCTGGTGGGTCCAGAATTGGTTTGTACTGGCATAATGCTATTATTTACTAGAGGGATGCATGGCAAACAATGCATGGATGTACAGGCCAGGGATGTGCACTTGGCTGTGCCAACAATGTCCACATGGCAGCCTTCATGTGACATATTGAAATGTGTGTGTTCACTACAGAACACATAGCAGGCCCTTGCCTTTTTGAGGGCCACATCTGTTATGGGGAACAGGGTTATTGCTAGATAGAAAACCACCCTGATGGCTTCTTTGGTGAATTCTTCCCATACCATGATGGTTATTTGGATGAATGTTTCCCATGAGCAGCCCTTTCTTCTTAGGATAACAAATGGCCTGATCGATCATGGTACGAATAATGGTTGGCAGGCAGTGATAATAAAAAAAATGATTAAAGAAAGAAGCACTGTCTAGAAATAAAGTCTGAAGTACGGCTAACGATAAGAATCCTAGCACATTGTATCATGGTCCGTGTGGCAAAATGGAACTGATTGCCAGTTATACAAACAATATAACTTACAGTACTGATGCTAAAAGCAAACATAATTGCAGAGACTGTATTAGCATCAGTTCATAGGTTCATAGGTAGGTACTAGGCTATTGGCCCTAGGGCCTATATAAGCCTAGCCAAAGGTAACCTGGCTTTCGCCACCCAAGAAAATTATTTTCCTGTGCCACTGTCGAGCAGAGCCACAGAAGTGATCCCCGGGGTGAATTTCCTATCTCCCATCCAATCATCAAAATTTTTCTTGAAGAGCGCTAATGAGGAGCTTTGTTTGATATAGATAGGTAGTTTGTTCCAGAGTATGGGAAGTCTCTGGGACAGGAATCTATCCCTCCAGCATGTTTTGTTTATTGTGGTGACAAGGTTTAGGTCCCTAGACCGTGTAGCTCATAGGGATTGGGATTTCTTTAAGTGGAGCATGTCTTAAAGCTCTGGGTTTGACATAGCTTTGTGTGTTAGGCAGAGATCGCCTCTGAGTAGGCGATATGCAACGGAGTAAAGCTGCAGTTTTTTGAGACGGTCTGCATAGGGCATCTGTTTGAGGCCGGTAATCCTCTTTGTGAGGTATTTCTGTGGCCTTTGCAGTTGTTGTAGATGTCTTGTGAGGTACATGCCAAAAGGGGCATTATACTCTATAATGGGTCTAATGAGTGACAAGTAGAGGGGAACAATGACCTCTTTTTTCCTGGATGAGAAACCTTTTGTAATGAGGTGTGCCACGTAGAAGGATTTCCTGACTACTGTGGCGATGTGATTATCAAAGGAGAGACTACTGTCCACCAGTGTCCCAAGGTCTCTTATCACACTTTCAGTGTTAAGTAGACTACCGCCTATGTGGTAGTTCATGGGTACTGAGTTTTTACAAAAATGGATGACAGTGCACTTTTTGGCATTGAGCTTGAGGCCATGGCTTTGACACCAGGCATCTGTCTCAGCGAGGCCCTTTTGTAGGATGTCCACATCTTTTGGAGTTTTGATTATGGCTCCTAGTTTGCAGTCATCTGCGAACTTCATTAGCCAAAGACCTTCTGTGTTGGCCTGTACTTCAGAGAAGTAGATACCAAACAGGAGAGGACCCAGGACTGAACCCTGTGGTACTCCACTTGTCACTGGTCTGAAGTTGGATTTGGAGTCTGCTACTTTCACAGTGTGGGTTCTGTCAGTGAGCCAGTTGGCAACCCATCTTGTGACATAGGGATTTATACCTAGTTTAGTGAGTTTATCTATAATTCCAGAGTGGGGGATGGTGTCAAAAGCCTTGGCAAGATCTAGATAGGCTATGTGAACCACCTTACCTCATCTACGGCTTTGGTGACTGCTTCAAAGAAGTCTATCAGGTTTAGGAGAAATGATCTGCCTTTTACAAACCCGAACTGGGTGGGGTCCTGAGTTTGGAGATTACCAATGTCATTGTTTATAAGTCCATGATGATATGTTCCATAGCCTTGCAGATCAGGCTCGTTAGGCTAATGGGGCGGTAGTTTCCGGGGTCTGTGGTGGCTCCCCCTTTGTGGAGTGGGATAACTGTCGCTGTGCTCCATTCAGTGGGCACATAGCCTAAGGTGAGGCTATGATTGAACAAGGTACTTAGGTGGGGTGCCAGTTCATTCTGTAGTTTATGTAGAACACAGCCTGGGATGTCGTCAGGTCCCATGAATGCTCTGTTCTTGGCTTTGGATAGTGTGTTTTTTACCTGTGCAGCCGTGATGACAGGAACTTTGCATTCTTTTGGTGTAGAGATGGGCCCTTTAGGGGATGACAGGGGGGTAAAGTTAGCACTGAACGTGTCTGCCAGGATGTTTGCAATATCAGTTGGTTCTGTATATTTAGTGCCATTGTGCTGTAACTCAGAGCAGATCTGAGTGTTGCCATTGAGATTCTTGACATAGCTATAGAATGCTTTGTGGTTGTCTTTAGAGTCAGTGGCAATTTTGTTTTCATAACTAGCTTTGGAGGATTTTATGAGGGATCTCAGCTTCTTACTGAGGCTGATCAGGGAGTTTCTCCAATCATGGGATTTTACTCTTTTTTGCAACAGTTTCTTTCTTCTGTTGTAGAGTTTGTTTATGGCAGGGGACCACCAGATTGGCTTCCTTTTTTTGGAGGATAGCATCTTGGTTCTGTTAGGGATTGCACGATCCATGCACTCGTGTAAGTGCTTATAAAGTGCATTTGTGTAGGATTCAGCAGTCATACCTCTATTGTCCGTCAGCATGGGTGTCATGAAGTTTGCCACTTCTGTCTTAAGACTTTTTAAGAAATTTTTTAGGAAAAGATTTTACTAAATCCAGGATGAGTATTTTTATCTAATGCAAAATTTCATCTGGTCTGTTTTATATTCTATTTTTAGCCTTTAAATATGTTATCAAACAAAGGAGCAATGTAGAGAGGGCATGGAAATCTTGATAGTGGAACAAAGGACATAAGCTGGTATTTGAAAAAAAAAGCTTAGTAGGAATGTCTGTGCATCCTAAGATAGTCACTGAGTGCCAATATGTAAATGAAGTGAGATCTGGCCACCAGTCAACGTCTTAGCCAAAGGGACAGAAAGGGATAGAATAGCCATCCTTACTTACTGACTAATCAGTGAACGGGAGGAGAAAACCACTTGTAATGGAAAGAGCTGGGGCAAAGAGTTTGTTGTACTTGCAAATGGCAGACGAGTTCATCTTTTGAGTAACCAAACAGGGGAAAATATGATTGGCCAATGTCTGAATGCAGGGTTTAGCTGCAGCACCAAGAGGTTCATATGTGTGTACTAGGCTAACAACCACAAGGGCCTTTTTAAGCCTAGCCATGTATCCCAAATCTCTGACAAGTTCTGGTACTCTTGTTAAGTGTAAGCAAGGATCTCGCAGATGAACCATTTACAGGCTGCATGTATCCATTAGAGACATGGGTCCCAAACCAATGGATGAATTTCTTGTTCCCCATACTGTTGTCCAAGTTACACTTGAACTGTGTTAGGGAGGAACTCTGCTTCACATGGATGCAGAGCCTGTTCCAGAAAATGGGTAGCCTCTGGGGCACATATCTGTTTCTTCAGCAGGTGCTATTTATATCACAGGCAAGGTTTAAGTTTTTAGAACGGGTAATTCTGGTGCTGTTTGCTTTGCAGATATGCAGGAGGTCCATCAGGTTAGGGTCCAACAATGCCTTGTGTGGCAGGCATAGATCCTTCCCTCAACAGCCTGTAGGAGACGAGTAGGACTTTGAGGCAGTCTGCACAGGACATGTCACTTATGCCCTCTATTCTTTTAATGAAGAACATCTGTGTATGTTCTAATTGTTGGATGTGCCTGGTTATTTACATACCAAAGGGGACGTTGTACTCAATGACATGTCTAATGAATGCTGAATATAGTGGAACAATGATCTCCTTGGACCTAGACGCCATGCCTTTGCTTATACGTTACACAACATGGAATGATTTCTTCACTACAGTAGACACATGATGGTCAAAGGCTCGGTCACTGTCTGTGTGCGTTTCCAAGTCCCTAACTAGTGGGTCAACTCTCAGAGTTGTATTGTCAGTACGATACGTACCAAGAATGTATGACTTCCTGAAGGATACAGTTATGCATTTTTTGCCATTTAGTTGTAGTCCGTGGCTGTGATATAAGTTGTCTGTGTCAGCCCTTCCTGGAGAACATTAATGTTGGTGGGGGATTGTATGACTGCTCTTAATTTGCAGTCTTCAGCAAATTTGGTCAGCTAGAGGCTCTTGACATTGACCTTGACTTCAGAGAAGTAAATGCCAAAAAGGACCAGTCTTAGGACTGATCTCTGTGGACTCCACTTGTGACTGGCCTCTTTGTAGAGGTGGACTCCCCAGTTCTAACTTGTTCCTGTTTGTGAGCCAGTTGACTGTCCACTGGGTGACATAAATGTTTGTACCTAACCTCTTGAGTTTGTCAACAATGCATGTGTGGAGTATTGTGTCAGTTACCTTAGTTAGGTCAACATTGTGAACCATTTTGTCCTCATCCATTGCATTGTTGGCGTGTCAAAGAGGTCAGCCAGACTGAGTATGTATGACCTGTCCTTGACGAAACTAGATTGAGTTGGGTCCAGTGTCTGGAGGTTTACTGATCATTTCCATGGTAGTTCTTTCCATGGCTTTGCATATGAGACAAGTGAGACTTATGGGCATACCTGTCAACCTCTTAGAGCAAAAAATCTGGACAAAGCCATGAACAGTGGGGGGGCTGAAAATAGGGACGCTATTTAAATATTGCTCTTACAAACTTTGATAGATAAAAATTGATAGAATGACAGGTTTTTATTAGCATAAATTTCTGAAGGATATGAAGTCTGAAACGCAAATGTCTGTCATTATTTTCTGACTTCAACCCTCAGTGATTTGCCAGAAAAACACATATTTTGAGAAACTGACCCAAAATATGAGGCAAAAATCTGGACATTCTGTAAAAATCTGTACAGTTGAGAGGTATGTTTATGAGTCTGTAGTTTCCAAGGTCTGCCTTTTTGCAGAGGGATGAATGTTGCTGCTCTCCATTCATAAGGCATGACACCTGTTTGAAGGCTGTGGTTAAACAGTGATTCCATAGGCCCTAATAGGTCCTGTTTCATGCTAGTTAGAAGGCATCCTGGGATATTGTCTGAGCCCTTTGATGCAGTGCTTTTGGCCGTAGAAAAAGCATTGAGGACTTGTTCCCTAGTGATAGTAGGGAGAGTTATATTTGATGGTATTTCCTGAGTGGGAGGTTGAGGGGGAGAGATGGGTAAAATTACAACTGAATTTGTCTGCCGGTAGGTTTGCTATATCTTCTGGCTCAGTGTAGGTGGCTCCATTAACAAAGAGCTGTACACACAATTGTGTATTGCCTTTGAAGTTACGGACATAGCTAAAGAATGCCTTGTGCTTGCCCTTGGCCTGGGAGGCCATGCAGTACAATGGGGGGCTTGGAGTGTTGCACCAACACACGAGGTTCAGAGTTTTCCACATCATCTGTGATGGGTAGAAATCCACACAGGTGACAACAGTGGTAGTAGTGTGAGGTAACATATCTGTTGTTGCTCACTTGATACAATAATCATGCTGCTGCTATGCTGACCATTAAGTAGAACTCTCTGGGTAATGCAAAGTGGAAAGAACTACTTTGTGTTGCAGCTTCTGCTTTAAGTATCGGTAGTGGAAGTTATGTCTTTTGAATTACTTGAGTGTTTGGAAACACAGACTTAGATTTTTGCTATATCATACCCCAGGGAAGCTATTTATGTACACAGGCAATTAATCATTCTCACTGACTGCTGCCTGTCATAATTGAATGGACAGCCCAGGCAGGAATTGCAATGAAACTTGACAGTCTTTGACAAAACTCAAATATGTAGGGGAGAAATTTCTATAATTAAGACACTCTTGCTGTTTATTTACAGAAATAACTCACATTATCACAGTTTGTAGCTGACACGATAAACAGTTCGTGGAAGTCTGCTTATAGAACAGATCAACACAAAAATCAAGTATAAAAAAATAATTGACTTTATTTTTCTCTTTGGTCAATTATGGCTGTAATTCACAATGCTCTTTGTCTGAGTAAACAGAGCAACCTGGGAAAATATGCATTAAAAATGCCATCTTGTGATAACACTCAATGCATTAAAGGATGGAGATGAATTAGTAAAAAATAAATAAATAACCATACCAGTATGGCAGCCCCCATGAACTCCTTTTGAACACAATAAATTATAATACTAATAAAATGTATAAGAAAACAAACAAAATATACAACAAAAACGGAGTGAAGGAAGATGTGAAATGCCAACAAACCAATTTAAACTGTTATAAGTAAAATTTAAATGTTTTAATAATAAAGAAAAGAACAAGGACTTTCATCTCCACATTAGGAGACTTTATCAAGTTCAAATATAAAACAAACTGACACCATTTAAAAATAAAACATGCCCACACTGTAACCCAATCAGGAAGGGTCACCAATGAATATATGAATAAATTAATACATGAATAACCTAACCAACGTTAGCCCACTTAACATTCGAGGTGGACCTTTTTTCAAAATTAAAGCAATACATGCCTGTGTGAGTGAACCCTATAAGTAACGTGCTTGGTAAAAGGAAATATCACTAAAAATGCTGCTAATATGACAAATTCAAATGTATGCACCAGCTAAAAGCAGATTTAAAGATCGAAATGCCTTCAAAATTATAACACAAATGTACAATGCATAGAAATGCATCTATACAAAACTGAATAACAACATGAAATCTCACTCTACTGTGCAACATAAATGCATCCGTGTGAGATTCATGTATAAAATCAAATATATTAAACATTTAATATGTAGCTAAAAAGGGAACATATTCAGAACTGGGAACAGTAAAAATAAAAAATGCATGCTAAATCATTACATAATGATATGAATGCCAATAAAACAATCATCAGAATTCCATGAATATATATTTAAAAGATATATAAAAAATATATAATATACAACACCTATACAAGTAAAAGTATACACAATTAAAATTAAATGCAAGAATATGTATAATAAATATATATAATTAACCACACAGATATATATATTTCATAAAAAAAAAAATTAGTCAACCAACACTATATATATATATATATATATATATATATATATATATACACACACACACACACACATACATATGTGTATATATATATATATATATATATATATATATATATATATATATATATACATACACACACACACATACATATGTGTATATATATATATATATATATATATATATATATATATATATATATATATATATATACACACACACATATATATACACCCGTGATATATTACTAACAGAATTCTGTCTAAACCATACATAAACAACAAATAATTATCTCTCCAAAAATCTCAATTTTAAAAAAAAAGTGAAGAGAATGACTCATTTAGACCTGGCCATTGCATGGCGTTAGTCCTAAGCTGCCATAGCTATGCCAACATCCTGGATGAAATATTCTTTTTCAAAATGTATACAATTATTTTTCAGGATTAGATTAAGTAATTGTTCATAAACAATAATACAAGGTTGAGGCACACCTTTTTCTAATAAGAATTCACAAAACCACTCAACCCCAATATCATGGGGGATAGATTTATAAATAATTGTATATATTCTGAGAAAGAATATTTCATCCAGGATGTTGGCATAGCCATGGGTTCCCCTTGTGGGGGACTTTACGCTAACATTGTTATGTTACAGTGGGAGAAGAAGTTTCTGTTTAACTCTCCTTTTTATAATTACTGTAAAATGTATATAAGATTTTTGGATGATATATATATATATATATATATATATATATATATTTATTTTTTGGGACGGATCTGCGCAGTTGAATACTCAATTCTTGGCTTATATTAATGATTCAACCTACTTTTTGGAGTTTACATATAAAATTGGTGCTGACAAAATTAATTATCTTGACGTTAGGTTACATAAGGATTATGTATTAAAGAATATGTTTCTGAGATCCATCGCAAGGAGACATATTCAAATAGCTTCATGCATTTTGATAGTTCCCACCCTTATAGGCAGAAGAGAGGGGTGGTGAAGGGTCAATTTGTAAGAGCAGCCTGTATGGTTTCACATTTTGAGTCCTTTCTTTCTGAATGTGAGTTTTTGAAAAATATGTTTTTGAAAAGAGACTATCCTTTTGAGTTGGTGAATACTCTTATGTTGGAGGTTACCAACAAAAGGGAGAGGGTCTTTTTTGTGCAATTTTGGACTGCAATAATGTTGTAACATCTCCCTGTATTATGAATGACAATAATCTGGATACATTGCTGCCAACAGGGGATTTTGAAATGCCTATTTTGGGCACACAAAATGGAAATAATGGACCCAATTTTCATTCAGCTTTCATTATGACTTATAGTTTGGAAAGCAAGGACATTGTCAATAATTTATTAAAAAATTGGGTCATTTTGTCCTCTTGTGATAATGTTAAGCAATGTGTGGGTGAAAAACCTTTAATTGTATATAGAAAGGGTCATTCTGTCAAGAATATGTTTGAAAATGGTAGTTACAAATAGAATAAGAGTACCATGAAGAAGTGTGGTTCATGCAACTATTATAATTAGAATTTTGAAGCGTCTACCTATAAAATTAATAATGTTAAAGTATGTTTGTGGCGACCCCTAACCGGGAAAAGCCGGAAGAAGAAGAAGAAAGTATGTTTAAAGAAAAATTGCAATTGTCAAACTGAAAGAGTTGTTTATTGTGCTTTTTGCTCAAAATGTCCCTGTTTTTATATAGGGAAAACTGAGAGGAAATTAAGAAGTCGCATTTATGAGCATCTGAGGGACATAAGATTGAAAAAAAGAGTCCAATGCCTTGGCCAAGCATTGTGCTGAGCTTGTTGGTCATGGTTTTAAATGTATTGTGATCGAACCTTTTAAACATAACCCAAGAGGTGGTCCCTGGCCATTGCTTTTAGAGAGAAGTGAAGCTTTATGGCAGCTTAGGGCTATCGCCATGCAATGGCCAGGTCTAAATGAGTCATTCTCTATCACTTGTTTTTTAAAATTTAGATCTTTGGAGAGATAATTGTTTGTTGTTTATGTATGGTTTAGATAGAATTCTGTTAGTAATATATCATGGGTGTGTGTGTGTGTGTGTGTGTGTGTATATATATATATATATATATATATATATATATATATATATATATATATATATATATATATATGGTGTTGGTTGACATAGTTTTTTATGAAAAATATATATTTGTGTGGTTAATTATATATATTTATTATACATATTCTTGCATTTAATTTTAATTGTGTATACTTTTTCCTGTATAGGTGTTGTATATTATATATATTTTTATATATCTTTTAAATATATATTTATGGAATTCTAATGATTTTTTTATTGCTATTCATATCATTATGTAATGATTTAGCATGCATTTTTTATTTTTACTGTTCCCGGTCCTGAATATGTTCCCCTTTTAGATGCTTATTATATGTTTAATATATTTGATTTTATACATCAATCTCACACGGATGCATTTATGTTGCACAGATTGTAGAGTGAGATTTCATGTTGTTGTTCAGTTTTGTATAGATGCATTTCTATGCATTGTACATTTGTGTTTTAATGTTTAAGGCATTTTGATCATTAAATCTGCTTTTAGCCGATGCATACATTTGAATTTGTCATATTAGCAGCATTTTTAGTGATATTTCCTTTTACCAAGCACGTTACTTATAGGGTTCACTCAAACAGGCATGCATTGCTTTAATTTTGAAAAAAGGTTTGCCTTGAATGTTAAGTGGGCTGACGGTTAAGTTATTCATGAATTTATTTATTCATGTATTCATTGGTGACCCTTCCTGATTGGGTTACAGTGTGGGCATGTTTTATTTTTAAATGGTGTCAATTTGTTTTATATTTGAAATTGATAAAGTCTCCTAATGTGGAGACAAAAGTGCTTGTTCTTTTCTTTATTATTAAAATATTTTGATTTTACTTATAACAGTTTAAATTGGTTTGTTGGTGTTTCACATCTTCCTGCACTCCATTTGTTTTATTTATAAATTATAATACTAACCAGTTAGTGGTAGATAAATATAAGCTCAAAGTTTTATGTTTTTATTCATATCTTGCTTTTTAGCACAGAGGGATAAAGCTCTGACACTGACCCAGATAATCCAAGGTCAATTAGCATCCCAGGAAGCTGGAAGACCTGGGAAAGGTTGAGTGAGAGAGAAACTTGACTTACATTGGGTTACTTGCCTGGGAGGAAAGGTTGTGGTGGTTCCTACTGCTCTGTGGTAACCTTGTGTTTTAGGGGAGTTTTTAAGTCATACCCTTGGAAGAAGCCTTGCAGGAATATATGGGTGGGTATTTTCAAGTCAGTGTGGTAGACATTGTGGAGAAATGTGAGGGAGTGGGTATCCCTCTGTATCAGGTGGATTGGTGGTCCCTCTGCAGTTATGTGGTGGCAACATTCTGCATTATCCATGTACCACCAGAGGAGTGGTAAGGCAGCATACGCCCCAATGGCTGCCAGTGACAGATGTGGATTTGACTTTCACTTCATGGGAAATGAATGGGCTGGGAACAATTGTTGTCCCTTAAAGAACCAATGGCTCAGTTGAGCATGGAACGTTGATGGTCATCATGTAGTGGGGTACATAAACATATGTAAACAAGAGGTCCGCTGTTTCGGTTTCTAATTGTAGTAGCTTTTTAATGGATGAATAGTTGTACAGTCTAGACACTGGATAAACCATACTAAAATGATTATAACTTAAACATTTATGTTAGTGTTGTTTTGCAGCTGCACTTATCATTGCCACCAAAAACCAAGGAGACTCAGGCCTGGAAATAATAAGGAGATGGTCACACTTTATGCAAAATGAGTAACTTGTTGAAACATGACATGGCTACTCTTCTTCCCCTGTTAAATGTAATAGCATATTTACTACAGGATTAGAAAAAAAAACGTGAAAATGCTAGTTCAAAACAGTTGTCAAATTTGTTGTACATAATTATGAAATGTGCTCATTCTGTTTTAATAGTAAACCCATATTCATGTGTCTGTTTTATGTATTTATCAAGCCTTTTTGAGATTCATAATCCACTTGCCTTCCTCATCTATGTAACTTAAACTTGAAAATCTGTTTTTTTCTCCATGTGAGCAATTTTTATTCTTGTTGGCATTATCAGCTTCTAGTATATGTGACAGGAGTTCTGGTACTACAATCCACAGTTATCAGATGACATGTGATAGTACATGCTTTAAATTTACACTGCTGGCACTGAATTATAAACGAGGGTCAGCTGGCAAATGCACGTACTTCCTTGGATGATATACAACACTTGCCACATTCAGTTAAGCACTGTACATCTACATATCAGAGTTATAATCACTGGCTGACCAGGATTTTAACTCAGATGGAGCTATGTACCCTGTAGAGTAATCTTTCCAACAGTAGCTGAAACTTGACAAAAATATTTTGCACACAAAGGAATGTCCAGTATTTTCCAGGAGGGATTAATGATAACTGTTGATTAACAACACCACTGGTTTGTCTTTTTGTTAAATCTGTCACCAGTTAGAAACATTCTAGTATATCAAAAACACAATTAATGTTTTCCCATAAAACAAGATAAGACATTAAATATTTTTGTGGCAGCAATAACTCTTGGAAAATCAAAAGCCAGGAGTTATTAATTCACCATTCCACTGCACATACTATTATGCTAATAAATAAATCTCAAAATACAGACAGGTAAACTTGAGTAATGGAGCTGTTTTATTAAAATAAGTAAAATTAAGCTATTGACTTTGTGAAATGAAATATATATATGTGACTTTAAAGTTGCACATAGTAAATGCAAAATAATTGTTTTTAAACATATTATGGCATAAAAAAGAATTCTAACAGCTCATCTACACCTATGTCTATTAGTAGCTAAAACGTTTTCTGGATTTCTGTCAATTTCTGACTTAGAAGTTTAGAGAGGTATGTGCCTAATTCTGCTGACAAATGGAATCCAGTTTTAGCTCTGTTCATAAAGGTAATCATTCTTGCAATCTAGAAGTAAAGCAGTATCTATCTGTTTGTCACTTTCTCTTTTGCTCTCACTCTCCTAGAACTGTAAAATCACAGAGTGAACAAAGTATATGGGCCAAGTGGCTTTTACGCCTCATCTGTGCTCATTCTTGGATATTACCACCTTTATTGAAGAGTGATAGGGTTGCCATACATGGGGTAAATTTATGATTGCCCATCCAGTTGTCTAATTCCTTTTTAAAGGAAGATAGTGTGTCACATTGCTTGATCTGGAGAGGAAGTTTGTTCCAGAGAAAAGGTAGTCATTGAGTATCACATGTGTTTCTCCACAATGACTTGTTAATTTGCTGAAGTAGGTTGAGATCTCTGGTTCTAGTGTGTAGAGGACTGCCTGATTTGTAGAGAAATCAGAGGTCTTGGACTGCTAGACCTGTAATGGTTTGGAAGAAATCCACAGATTGCCCCTAAGTAGTCTTTAGGGTTCTGAATGCAGGGACAAGGCTTCCAGCCTCTCTTGATAGCTCATATCCTTTAGTTTCATGATTATTTTTTAATATCAGGAATCTTTGTGTTCTTTCCTGGGGGAAGGGGGGGGGGTGACTATTGCATTTTATGATGGGACTGATCAGTAAAGAATGTGGAAGGGTCAAGACTTCTTTGGACCTAGAGGAAATAAACTTTGTTTTCAGCTATACCAAATAAAAGGATTTTCTGACTACTATTGTAACATTATGGTGAAAGGAAAGAGATATATCTACGAATACTCCAAGGTCTCTCACAATATCTTTGTCTCAGAGTGGATTTTTTTGGGTCTATATTAGAACACTGAACTTTCAAAATTTCGAGTGTTCTAATATCGTACCCTAATAATCAAAAATTTAAAACATCGAACATACAGAACAGCGAATTTTTTCCTAGGGAAAAAAATTGCTGTTCCATAACACATACACAGAACACAAGCACACCAAACAAACAGCAATTCACACACATACACCTAAACTCTTACACCTAACCCTACACCAAACTATACATACACCACTAACTATCCACTTACCTTAACCCAAACCCTAACCCTAAGGTCCGTCACTATCGCACAGTCACTTCACCCGCGTCCTTAACCCTAACTCACCTACCCCACCCTAACCCTCACGTCCACACAATCGCACACTTACCTGACCCATGCCCTAACCCTAACCCGCCCTAACTCTCACGTCCACACAATCGCACACTTACCTGAACCCGACCTGTAACATTCCACCACAGTGCTGAAAATACTGAAGCAGCAGAAATGGACAACCAAATTCTTTCCGTAGGAAAAAAATTGTTTTTCTGTTTCTTCGATATTTGAAAGTTCGGTGTTCTGATATAGACCTGTTTTTTTATGGTGTAAGCTGGGTGGAGAGTGCGTTAGCCAAATGCAACAGTATTGTATTTTCTGGCATTTTTTTTTTTTAATTTATCCTTTGTTGACCAGGTTAGCCCCACTAGGATAGCATCCTCTTTTTAGTATGGACCAGAAATGGTAATTATACTGTTAAGGGAAATTTGGCCAAGGCATTGAGAGCTATTTTTTTGATAGGTGCCATGAGATCTTTTACATCCATCTGAACTACCATCAACTCAAGCATATGGGGCCCCGATTTTATGTGTCATCTAAAGGACAGCACACTCGGGAGTGCAGTACCTCACTTTATGCTGCAGTGCAGTGTCAGCAGTCAATCTACGTGATGTGGGAATAGAACCCACAGCATTCTACAATAAAGGTGGATGTACTACCTATTGTACCACTGACAGTGTTTTAGCCTATAGTCAGTGCACCAGCTACTAACATGTAAGTTCACTTTGTAGCATCTGCATATCAGAATGAGATTCAAGTGTAACACCCATTTTGCAATCATCATTTCTATCTTTCTATCTGAAAGCAATTTTATACTTTTCATTTTTAAGTCTGTACATTGTACACATTTTGGTTTCCGCGGTGGTATGGCAGTAACGTTGTTACCTCACAGCAAGAGGTTCTCCCGTTTGATTCTCGGCTTGGCCTGGGAGTGCCTTCTGTGTGGAGTCTGCATGTCCTCCCCGCGTTTGGGTAGCGTTCCAAAGACATGCGTGCGTAAATGGGCGTGCCTTCGTTGAAGGTTGGGTGTCGAGCTGGCACCTCGGCGTTTCGTAAAAAATCTGCCAATCATTAGCGGACCGGAGTTCCACTGTGGCAACCCCTTATCGGGAAAAAGCTGAAAGACAAACAACAACAACATCGTATACATTTTACATATGGCAGGATTTTCAAACATTTTTTTTAACAAAACGTAATTACATTCACTTTACTACCATAGTGCTTTTCTACAGTATATACCTATCATCTTTAATTTTGGCATGAACACCATTAGATTTCATCTTGCATCTTTATGGCATATAGGATATGAACCCTGAAACTTAATGACTTTCTCTTACTACTTGTATTCAAATACTGCATTTCTTACTGATGCAGAATTTGTTACAGCAATCACTATCCATGGCACATGAGTGCAAGTGCTGACAGTGCCTTTCAGTCCTGTAAACTCTGTAGCTTTTGTGGAATACTAAAGTCACCTTAGGCAAAAAGATCCAAAAGCCATCATTTCTAAAAGTCTTTCCTTCTAGCCCCCTCAACTCCCTGCAGCAGCCAGTTATGTAGACATTTATTTTCTAAATGTCAGTACCCTTCTCTGAACACTACATGCTGCTACATGAATGCATTTTCTTCGGTGAAGGCTGCAGACAGGGAATTTTTTATTTTCTCTTCTGCTTTTCATAACTTTTTCTTTTGTTGTAGTTAGGTGATGTTCCTCTCATCTGTAGAAGCTTTTCCCAGTACTTATTTATATTCTTGTCCCATTGCATGTCTATAAACAGCAGCATATCTCTCAATTGTTCAGATTTTTGCAGAATGTCCATATTTTTCCCTCATATTTATGGTCTGTTCCTCATAAAATTTGTGATTTTCTGGCAAAGTACTGAGGAGTGAAGTCAATAAATACTGACTGACATTTGTGTTTCAGATTTCATATCCTTTAGATAATGAATGCCTATGTAAAACCTGCTATTCTAACAACTTTTTTAATGTAGAAGAGCAATATTTAAAAACTGTCCCTATTTTCTGGTTCAAAAAAGAACACAAATAAGCATTATTTATAGTAGGCTCAGCAACTTTACCTGTGCCTTTATTCAAAAAAAAAAAACAGATTTGGACTTACAACTCATATCGTCTGAAAAACATGTATACATTAGCCCATAGTATACTCCTAAAATATATATATACATTAGCCCATATCGAGTTGACTTTGCTTTGAATAATGCTTAAATAACTTATAAAGTGTATGGGAATTACAAGTTTAATACTACACTGTATCCTGAGGAGGACTTTGTGCAGAATAAATGGAAATTAACCCACAGTTTCAAAAACAAACCAGCCAAAACACTACGAAAGAACTCCAGGCGAAGAAAACTAGATCCCACTCAGTTTTATTAAGCGCTTTTCGTCATTCTCATTAGAATGACTTCTTCAGATGAATTACAAGTCACAACCTACAGCTTATATATCCAACCTAAAATAATTAAACAAGCCAATTAACTAATCAACTAATAAAATCATTAATTAATTGTTTTAAGGTTAAGAAAGAATAAGAAGGAATACATATATATACACAAGTCAATAAATATAATGCATATATTATGTAAGATAAATACATACATAAATTGTATCAAAGAAATATAAAATGACATCACAATTTTTAACTATATATAAAATATGTTAAATAAGATAAATTAATATAACCCTATAATAAAACCCTATAATGAAATACTGTGTCATAGTAAATACCATGCCATACAACTTGTTCAATACATCTAGAACAGGGTCAGGAAAATCTATTGGGTTATAATTTAAGATCTGTATACAAATAACTCAGATGTTAACAAGTAATAAATGGAAATTAGTCAAATATAGTTTATATAATGGGATATTTCCAGTTTTACCCAATGTAATTTTCTCATTCCCATTTACTAAATGTATACATCTTCTTTATGAAACTGTAATATCTACTCCATATATATTTTTATTTTTGCATATAGTATATATTTGATTGCAAAATATGAGTAACTATTCTGTTATCAAGTGGAACTGCGAACTAGTTTATATATTATACTGTATACTGTTTTCACTGCTTTTGCCTTGTGGTCTGGAACCTGACTGAAAAACGTTTTCAAACAGCTCACCGTTCTCATAACAAATGTGAAATAAATAATTATGTATATATTTCACTGTGTGTTCTTTGAAGTTTTCATCGTATGTTAATAATGTGACATATATTCTCCATACTTTTCCAAAATGTTGGTGGTACAAGACTAAAATGTTGATTTCTAAGTTGAAGTTACATCCTCTTGAAGAAGCTTAGGAGGTTGCAAGTAAGCACCCACCAGTTGTAGGAAAGCCTAATGACATGATTATGCACAAAGTCAAGTTCTTTTATAGTGTGCACTAGAACATTTCATTAGTAAAACACAAAACAGTCATGATAATGTTATTAATGCATTGTTTTATCACGTCTTCAGTTCTCTTTCTAGACTTCATTTCTGCAGGTAGTTGTGCCTGATTTATATAGTCTGTTGTGCATTACATAGATGTTTGTAAAACTGCATGCTTGACATAGCTACTGCAGGTGAACATGCCAAATGAATCTAAAAACCATCAGCATCAGACTCCATCTTCTGAAGTAACCCTTAGTAGCTCATCAGTGAAAATTCAATCCTTTTGAGTGACTCGGAAACATACCACTCAGAGTGGCATATTTCAATAATGATAATTTTTAGAGTTTTGAAAGTTGACTTTTGTTGCTGATTTTTTAAAATATTTTACTTATTAGCACATCATATTTTTGCATCTTACGCTGTGAATCCCAGATTTTGTGGGCATAATTTTAAAATGCCAAATGGCCTGGCATGCATGGTTAATGAAAACAGTTTTAGACCCATCAGACTGACTAGTATTCTGAACAGTCATCAAAAGTATCATAACAGAGCTTATATTGACACAGTGGGCCTTCTTTTATTAAATAAATAATGGTATGAGTTTGTTAAGGGAAGATCTTGCCCTTTGAGGTTCGTGACATTCTTTGATGAACTAATAACAAAGGCTTTGGACGCTATTCCACATAAGGGAATAACAGACAAAGGCATTAAACATCAGTCCAAAGAAAACCAGTGTTCTAACCATTTAATTAAGTGATGACATGAAATAAGGCAGGGTGGGAGAGGATTAGCTGTTTGCCCCAGCAGGATTTACTACAGTGCCCCATATATGTAATACTAGAGCTACTTATTTTTGGATTATTCTTCTGAGTTATAAAAGTGGTGAAATGTGCTGTAGATAACTGGGAGGTATGCTGATTGCAAAATGGGTTAACGTTATTGCTTCAATAACTGGTGCCAGTAGCAATGATCACAGATTGTTGTCATTTGATATAGGGCCATGAGACTTGGAAAATATGACATATATTATGATAAAATAAGTGTTCATATCTGAAAAAAAATGATACCATCATAAAAATCTATGGATAGTAGACAGCAAGTAAAATATTGACCAGTATTTATCTTCCAAAGTCAAAAAAGTGTATTCTTAGCACATCTACTTGTAAAGGACCATTTACCTCATTAATCAGACAGTGCTGCATTTAGCAATCCTGTCCACAATGGCAGTGACCCAGGTTTGACTAGTGGACCTAGACCATCTGGTGCTGCCAGGTGGGGGTGGAAACTGAGAACAGCTTAAATTCTACACAGTGAAGGTTTTTATAAGAGAATTACAACATTGATTCTGAATGTTACAGTGAAGGTTGGGTGATTCCAATGTATACCTCTGATGCATACTGATTAAACTGTGTCTGTGGCACCAGTTATTTTAAACTTAGTGCCAAGAAATGCACAGTAGCACCCTCTGGAAAATCAGCTACTCCATGGGACTACCTCATTGATAACACACCTCTAAGAGTAGATCCAGTAGACAGGGATTTGGGGATGTATGTAGACAGTAACCTGTCTTTCGACCAATATGTTGTGTCAGAAGAAAAATTCAAACGAGTCGCATCTGCCTCAGGTGATGAAAAACTTCTTTATTAGCAGCTAACCAGATTACACAGCATGTTGGCCAAGATGATCTCCTCTGGTCAACTTGTTTACTGACATCAACTTTTATACTGCAAGCAAAACAACTTTTTGTTACATTTCTGACCGTTGACAGTTGGCTATGAAAAACATATAGGATAAACATGTTTATCACAAATCACCTCAAACCAACAGTTAGTACAGAATGTTCAAGAAGTACAGAATGTTCAGTTCAACAATGGTAGCTCAAATTTTCCAGGACACACAGCCTGCCTCAGTAAATTAACTCTTACTCGGCCGTGCGTCCTTATCTCAGGCTTCACCAAGCTATAACCAAAACTCTTTATTCTGAAATGCAGAAAACAGTTATTATTCAGGTTCATAATCAGTGCTGCATTTTGTTCACAGATGAGGCCCATCTTTAATAGGCATATCCCAACAAATAACATGTTCACTTTGCAAGAAGAGGAAAAAGACAAATAACAGTATGTTTTAAAACTTTTTCTCTTAACATTTCCCCCCCTGAAAACACTTTTATTTGTCTTTTATTTCAGCAATATATGGTAAAAGCTAAGTTTTTCTTTGCATACATTACTTCATTGGCAAGACAAACTTTTAAACTTCAAAAACATTTGCAAAAGTCACATTTCAATGTATTCACTTTCACCAGTCTGTTGCAATTGCTGGTACATCGTCTTCGTAACAGCAGTATCAACCAGTCTTTGTAGAAGACCTCTGATACAGGGTATACAACAGCAACCACATACCACCACGATAGCCACAGCTACTCCAATGGACACCAGGAAACTGCTGATGAGATGACTCGATTTTCCAAACCACGCTTGTAGAAAGTCTGTAAAGGGATTATTTACCCCAGAGTTCTCTGCCAATTCTTCGGATAACATCTCCAAACCTTTCAAAGCTCGAGTGATACTTCCATCAGGCGCAGTGTTGTTTGGAATATACGTACAACAGAAAGTCCCAAAGATCTTGCAAACTCCTCCTTCTTTGGCCAGGAGCATATCCAACACAATTCGATTCTGCCATGCCACCTGCGAAGTGGCCTCCAGTTGTTCAGCAATTCCTTTCAATGCATCTTTGGTATAGTTCACAAAACGCTGCTGGTTATAGTAAATGTAGTTGATCCAGTCCACATTCTTATTAGGTTGAATCCAGACAAAGATGGATGTAAAACCAGCTGCTATTTGGTTTATTGCTTTGTATTCATCAGGTACGCCTCTTGGTACGCCAATGCTATCGATGTAGACACCGTTCTCGAAAGATTGCTTCGGTGCCTCTCTTTTTCTCCTACTCAACCACTTCAGCTTTATTTCAGGTTCTCTTACGAAATTGCTTGCTGGAAATGGGAAAATGTAGAATGGCAGAATTAACTTTACAAGTGCACAAGTTCCCTTCCAGGGAATCGTAACCCTTGATCTGAGTTTGTTGTCTCCACATAACCACCATACGTCTGCTAAACTATGAGTTTGGTTCTCCAGAAATGGATTCTCATTGCCATTTACTGTAGCATTGCAGTAGTTCTGTCCCATATCGCCATAATTCTTCCCTGTGCCATCTCTGGAAATGCACATATACGAACCTGGATAGGAAATCGCTGCAGGCGGTTTCTCAACTTTGCTTATGACTGGAAAATGTTGAGTTTCATTTTTGCATTTATCTTCAGTTTTGTTGAAGAATAATTTCAACAGACACGTTAGGTTACCTTCATCTTGCATCAATGGGACTGTTGCTAATTGCTGTTTACCTTCAGTACAAGAAATACAGTTTTCACGATGTGCTTCTCTGGTACTATATCTAACCCAAGATAACCATTCATTATGGTGTACAAATCCCGTCTCGAGTAACAATTGTTCTTCTGTGAAGGCAAAATCTGCTTTACTTGTAGCATTTTTAAGGCTTTGCACTTTAAGTTGGAGGGTCCCCAAAGGATCAGTTCTAGTTGGAAGGGACACTCCGATTCCATAAACTCCTGAATCACTTTCTTGTGGTGACACAATGGTTATAGTAATTACTTTGGTACCTTGGGAATGCGCAATCTTTATTCTTTGTTGCCTGCTTTTATCTTTCTCTGGTATCACTGCACCACTTGTTTCCCATCCATTCACATCTGTTGACCACCAAACATTTGACCAGGATGTACAGTCTCTATTGCACAAGTACTCTGCACGAGTCAAGAAATTATCATTGTTCCCTTTAGAACAGTCCAAAATTCCTTCACAAAGTTTCACCTTAAACACAGTAGTAACACCTGTTTGTGCTTGCAACACCACCATTCCTTTTTTTCTTGCAACTGTTCCTTCTCGTATGGACATATTTACTTTCGCCACCAAAATCATCATCATGTGACAGTTCAAGTACCAGTTGAACATGGCCATCCACCCTAAGGACTACCTCGCGCCGTTGGTTTCTTCACTGGGTTTGAGACGAACTAACCCCTATTGGGCTAATCCCCCTTTGTAGCCAGACTTTGCGCTCAGAGGTCCGGTGGAGTTTGACCAATATCAATGGCAGAAGGAAGAGCCTTGAGTTTTTTACAGTGGGTGATATGAATCCACAAAGTCCTCTCAGCGATCTTTACAGCCGTAGGTGTCGAGATTAGTACTTGGTATGGGCCTTCCCACCTGGGGGATGACCAATTCTTTCTCTTCACAATTCGGATCCACACCCAGTCCCCGGGTGCCACGCTTAACAAGGCTTCACCTCTGGAATCTGCAAAGGAGTAATTGGTTACAAGAGATTTGACATTTAGCAGCTTCTTCATATAATCTGCTAGATCCTCACGTTCCGCTGGCAACAATCCTTGCCACTGCAAGACGTAATATGGTCTCCCAAACAAAAGTTCAAATGGTGTAAGTCCTTTGTAGGAAGGTGAGATTCACATATACAGGAGTGCCAAAGGAAGGCACGCAGTCCATGATCTATGTGTTTCTGCCATCAATTTGCAGAGCTTACTCTTCAAGACACCGTTGTGTCTTTCCACCAGTCCAGCTGATTGGGGATGGTAAGCACAATGATATTTAAGATCAATTTGAAACACTTGACCCAACTTCTGAACAATCTGGTTAACAAAATGAGACCCATTATCACTGTAAATGCGTCTTGGTAAACCAAATCGGGGAATTATTTCTGTAGTCAAAAGCTTTGCTACTGTTTGTGCATTCGGGTGCTTTACTGGAAAAGCTTCTACCCATTTAGAAAAAGCATCAATAATGACTAAACAGAACCTTTTTCCCTCTGAGGGTGTCAATTCAATAAAGTCCATACAGAGTGTGTGGAATGGATATGGAGGGTAGGGAATGCCTGCTGAGACTTTTAACTCCCCGCTGTGCATGATACTTTGCACATAATAAACAAGATAAACAGAATTGCTTTGCATAAGTTGAAAATCCTTTACACCAAAACACCTTAGACACTATTTGAACCATTGTCTGTACTCCTACATGGGCAGGTCCATGGCTAACCAATGCAGCATACCTAAAAAGGTTTGAGGGTAATACCATTTTGCCATCTGATGCCCTATACAACCCATCCTGTTGAGTGATACCATATTTTACCCAGCGACATTTTTCCTTCTGTGTTGTCAATGTTTGCATTACTTTTAGTGTCTCTAAGTCTAAGAGGTGTCCGGGCTCTAAATCATTGTCATGTAAAAGCAAATCATTTTCTTGAGCTGCCTTTTTTGCAGCCATATCAGCAAGTGCATTTCCCCTGGAGACAGGATCTTTTCTGTTGGTATGTGCAGAACATTTACATATCGCTATCTGAAGTGGTAGTTGCACTGCATCTAACAACTGTAAAATTAAATCTCTGTGATTTATTGGTTTGCCTGTCGCAGTAAGCATTCCCCTATTCTTCCATTGTTGAGCGAAAACATGTACAGTGGAGAAAGCATATTGACTATCTGTATAAATTGTCACTTTTTTACCCTCCCCTAAGGTACAAGCTCGAGTCAAAGCCACCAACTCAGCTGCTTGTGCAGAATAAATGTTTGACAATCTTTTTGCCTCCAAAACTTCAGTTTCTGTGGTGACTGCATACTCTACTAGTGTTTTAACTACAGTGTACTTCTTTGCTGATCCGTCTACAAATAAAACGAGATCAGAATCTACCAACGGAATATCCGTTAAATCTGGTCGGGGAAGCACTTTGTCATGAATGCTCTCTAAACAAACGTGTGGAGTACCTTCTTCTGGAGTCGGCAAAAGTGTCGCCGGATTAAGAGTAGTACATCTTTCTATGGTCATATGAGGCTGTGTCAGCAGCACTGTCATACATGACAAATGTCAACTAGGAGATAAAAAGGTTATCTTATCTTGCAAAAGTATAGTAGCAACTGAATGTGGAACCCGCAATTGCAATGGGTGAAACAAAACTAATGATGCTGAGGCTTGTACTGCCATGGCGGCTGCCACTACAGCTTGAACACAGTGCGGCAGTGCCCTTGCAACAGGATCTAATCTGGAGGAGTAGAAAGCTATCGGTCTCTGTTTATCCCCATGTACTTGTACCAGAACCGAAGTCATATATCCTCCCTTACAATCAACCATTTGTATAAACGGCTTAGAATAGTTTGGAAAACCCAAAACAGAGGATCCTGCTATCAATTGCTTAATTCTATTAAATGCCTGTATTGCCGTATTTGTCCACTGTATATCATTTTTAACTGCCATGGGAATGTCATAGATTAGTGCGGTCAATGGCCCTACTTCCTCAGCATAGTTAGGGATCCAACTTCTACAAAAATTAGTCACACCTAAAAAGGACATCATCTCCCGCTTAGTTGTGGGCATAGGTGCCTCAAGAATTGCTTGTTTTCTTTTGTTCTCCAATTGTCTACCTGCCTGCGAAATTAAATAACCCAAGTACTTTAATTGTGCTTTCCACAATTGTAACTTTTCTTTATTTACCTTATGTCCTTGCTCAGCTAAAAAACTAAGAAGGGCAAGGGTATCCTTTCTACAACTTTCCTGCGTGGGTGAGGCCAACAAAATATCATCTACATACAACAGAACCTGGCTTCCCTCTGGGGGAACAAACTGAGCTAAATTCGCAGCCATTTCTTGTGCGAATATTGTCGGACTCTCACAATAGCCCTGTGGCAATCTGGTGTAGGTGTATCTTTTACCTTGATAAGTGAATGCAAACCAAAATCTACTCTCCTTATGTAGTGGTATGGAGAAAAAAGCATTGCTTATATCTATGACAGAAAAATATCTGTGCTAAGGTAGTAAATCATTAAGTAATGTATAGGGGTCAGGGACCACCGGTGCTCTTGGGATCACAGCTGAATTAACTGCTTGTAAATCCTGAACCAACCTCTATGACCCATCCGGTTTCTTTACAGGAAACAAAGGAGTATTGCAGGGCTAATCTGGGCATTCAACAAGAATTCCTGCTTGTTTTAGCTGCTCAATAACTGGCTTAATTCCTTCCTCTGCTTGTTTACTTAGCGGGTACTGGTGCTTACGAGGTCTAAAACCTGACTTTGGAGTAATACAAACTTCACCTGCTGTTTTCATCAGTCCTACATCCCCTTTACCTTTTGACCATAAATCTACAGGTAAGGCACTTAACGCACTATCTTCCTCTTGAGTTAGAAGGATTTGTCATGCCCTTTCTGTTTTGTCATCCCTGAAGTCCACACTTGGTTGTTCCCAAGTCACCCAATTTAATCTTTGTACCTGGATCTGTTGATCTTTCAAATGACTTTCGGACATTGTGTGCCAATTTGTTACCTTTTTCGCCAAATCTACCCAATGTGTCCCCACCGCTTTAGTAATTGAAATATGTGGGCTATAACCTGAGCGATATAAAGAACTCATTTCCTTAGTCAAAGTACAGGTCACTATTGTATTACCTTGCGTATCCCAAAACATATCATTCAAAATTATCCTTGCACGTTTGTGCTTAAAGAATTCTTTTTCAAATTCTTTATCCGGACCAGGGGCCTTTCTGTAGAACATTGTACAATGTAAGTGCGCCGCAACCTGCGGTGACCCGCTCCTAGATTTACTTAAAGCTAGATTGATCAAATCTGTATCAACCCTTCCCGGCCCGTTTGAAATCAAGTCCTGGCTATACCAGTAAAACAAGTCTTGTACTCCCTGTACCACCAAGCCATCCGCTAACCTTTTCGCCTCAATGCCTTTAGGTGTGGGAATTGCCTCTATTCCAAATGAATGCATCAAATCTCTTCCCAGCAAATTAACTGGACAAACTTTCAATATAATTACCCTACACCTAACAGTTTGGTTTGTTTGCGGATCTGCGAACAATAGAGGATGTGACAGTGGTTCCTTTAGATTTTCCCGTTTGCCGCTTTCACAAGGACAAACTCGTCCGTCTCGCAGTTCGGGGGCAGAACTGCTGGACCCAAAAGTGTATGCGATGCACCTGAATCACATAAAAACTCCACTTTCTGTCCCTCAACCAAAAACTCTATCATGGGTTTTTGATCTAGATGCATAGCAATACCCAAATTTGCCAGGTTTATGACTTCACAGTCACAATCCCGCCCTTCCTTCTGAGTGTTCTGACATTCATCGCAGAGAGTGTCTGCCTCATCATCATCACAGTTATTCTCACTTTCTTCTTCTCTACAATAATCACAATAATGAATTTGGCGCCTTCCTTTACTATCATATAGTCATGCGGAGCCCTTGTTTGTAAGCTGTGGGGGATGTTGCCACTCTTCACAGTCGGCAGTGAAGTGCCCACGTCTACCGCATATAAAACATTCTCCACGTTTTAACCTCCCCTCATATTCCTCTGAATGTCCACCCGGTTTATTTAACGTGTCCCATTTCGGGCCCCCACTTTTTTTATGCCACCACGGCGCCCTTGCCCCCTTTGGTCCTGTACCAAGAATATACCACCATCATCTCCTACTGCTAACACTTGTACTTTCTTTTTCTTTTTTAAATTGAAATGTCACTCAGCATGCCGTGCATATTCAAACAAAGGTTGCAGTCTACATGTTCTATGATCTACCATATGCTTAGTTATAAAACTACTTATCGGAGCCCTACAACCCTTAAGAAAAGCATTTTTCAATTGCTGTTCATACGGACTATCATTGGTCTGATCCTGCGGAATCATCATTCCACAATGGTTATTAAACACTTCTGTCAATCTTACAATATAGTGATCTACAGATTCATCATCATTTTGGATGCACTGATTTATTACTGTCCAGTCTGCTCTTGGACGCCACTTATCAGAAATTCTCTTCAACAGATCAGTGACTCGCGTGTCTAACACCCCAGAATTATGCTTTAATGTAGTGCCGTCATCTGCCTTACATGTCCAAGTACCACAAACTAAGTGCCAATCTGGACCCAGGATTTGTCGCACTGCTTGTTCTACTTCTAAACCATTTAGATGATAACTTAAACGCATACCAACTATGTCCTCAGAAAATTTTTGAAAATTAACCTTGGGATGAGGAATACCATCTGTAGCTCGTTTTATATCCTCTCTAGCCCAGGGACGATAAACTAAAATAGTTGGCTCTTGTCCAACATACCCTGCTTGTGGGTTTGCAACTTGTATTAAAGGAAGAGCTTCTGAGTAATCAGAAAGTTTAATGGCCCAACTTCCTTGCCCTGCTGGTCCTGACCTTAACTGCATAGGTTGGTCTACCTGTTGCAAAGCAACGTTGGGTACTACGGGAATTTGCGGGTAAATTGGAGGGGTCACAACACTTCCTTGAGCAGCCAATAACCCACCCTGCTGTACAGATCCCACATCTTCAGACTGATATTGAGGAGGTTCCGCCGGTACGGCAGCAGCAGTTTCCCCATACGGTGGGCAGTTCCCTGCCTTTGTACCGCACAAACTGTATGCTCATCCTCCTTATCTAAAAATAAAGCTACTTTTCCACTTGGCACCAGTGATCCCTTTTGATTTACTTTTTTCTTTTTCCTGGCACTGTTTTTCTCTTATAGCTCGTTTATTTGCTTCTTCTAACCATTTTTGTGCTTGGGGAAATCCCAATTGTCTTTGCTTTTTAGTTCTAGTTCCCGCATCTCTTATCAAATCTCTAACCAATTTTGCACAGGTATTCTTATTCAGTGTACCATCAAAATCATATCTGGACTTCCACTTTTTCAAAAATTTCACATTATTTTTGTTTAAACCTTTCATATACTTAGCATGAACATTTAAACAGACATCACTGTCACACTTGCAGCAACTCGAACCCATGTTTCTCCTAGATTTCTTATTTTAGGACTGTATCAAAGTTATTTTACAGGGCTTATTATAAAATGGGGCTATCTTAATGGGTGATCCTAACAAAAGAATCTTAACAAGTAATCCTACCCACCCTTAACTAAAAATAAAACCCTTGTCGACAAGGTTAAATTAAATTAAAAGAAAATTTGTTTTTCATCCTACCTGAACCAGATGAGACTCCGTTTCCCTTTTCGTTCAGAAACCGTCCCTCAGATAGGGATCAGAGAGCGGCCGGCCTCCTTTCTACGACAAATCAGTTGGAGGGCTTTCAGTCGAGGGAATCTTAAGATGAGAAACTCTCACCTGCACAGGTTTTTCAGTCTCTCTCTCGGTCTGATCCGTATCTTCGTAGAGGTTTCCGGTCTGAAGGACCAAAATGTCAGAAGAAAAATTCAAACGAGTCGCATCTGCCTCAGGTGATGAAAAACTTCTTTATTAGCAGCTAACTAGATTACACAGCATGTTGGCCAAGATGATCTCCTCTGGTCAACTTGTTTACTGACATCAACCTTTATACTGCAAGCAAAGCAACTTTTTGTTGCATTTCTGACCGTTGACAGTTGGCTATGAAAAACATATAGGATAGTTTATCACAAATCACCTCAAACCAACAGTAATTACAGAATGTTCAAGAAGTACAGAATGTTCAGTTCAACAATGGTAGCTCAAATTTTCCAGGACACACAGCCTGCCTCAGTAAATTAACTCTTACTTGGCCATGCGTCCTTATCCCAGGCTTCACTAAGCTATAACCAAATCTCTTTATTCTGAAATGCAGAAAACAGTTATTATTCAGGTTCATAAGCAATGCTGCATTTTGTTCACAGATGAGGCCCATCTTTGATAGGCATATCCCAACAAATAACATGTTCACTTTGCAAGAAGAGGAAAAAGACAAATAACAGTATGTTTTAAAACTTTTTCTCTTAACATGTTGTAAGGCTAGAGTCTAATGTATATACTGCACATTAAACTCTACTTAATTATACATTGCACTCTGCTTGTTCACTGGAATTTATATACACAAATTTTCTAATTAACGAGTGTGAATTGTTCTGTTATTGCTTATATTACTGTATATTTTTGTGTGAAATGTTTTGTATTTCACACGGGCTAAGCCAGAAAACGGTCAGCATTGATAACTGCACTACCCTGGTAAACATATTTAAATAAATAAATGTCTAAGGTAGTCAGGAAATCATTGTATGTTGCTTAAGGTATAAGTAAAGGTATGACATTTAGGTGATGGAAGCTGTTGTCCCACTGAACTCGGCCCTCATCAGACCCATAACTGAGTACAGTGCCCCATTCAGTATGTACCTGGCCAGGCACACACAACTACTGGAACATCTACAGAGGTTCTTTACAAAAAGAATCCAGGCCATTAACAACATGTCCTGTGTGGGCTGCCTCAGAGCCCTGTCCATATACTCTGTCTCCTACATAGTGTTGAGGGGTGATCTGTATTTGGCATAAAAGGCATCCCAGGATCCCACCCTGATAGACCTCTTACATAATCTACAAAACAGATAACATCAGAACTACCCAATCCAGGGAATTAAACCTTGCTTACAAAATAAATGCAGTAGGTCATGCAGGGAGATCATGTGTCTCAGAGAATGTCTCTTCTTCTCACATCCATGTGAAAGGGTTTTATGACACTGTGCTCTTCCCTGACCCTGTTCAGCCATAATCTGAGCTAGTGGATGTGAAATTAGAAATTCGCCCCTGGTCTGTCACTTACCTCTCTAATGGATAGAGACAGCCTATAAATGTGTAACCACACATACCCTATTTTGCACACACCCATAAAAATAACCTCTAGGACACCAAATTTGTTGGATACATTTGGGATATATGGCTAGGCTTAAAAAGGCCCTTGTGGTCATTAGCCTAATATATATCTATGAGCCTTTGACCCTAAGAATTTAGTATAAAATATATATATGTATGTATGTGTATATATATATATATATATATATATATATATATATATACACATATACACACACACACACACACATATATATATATATATATATATATATATATATATATATATCTATATATATATATATTTATATATATTATATATATGCAGGTAGCACTAGATAGCTGGGAGGTAGGAACAGAGCTGTGTTGGGGATTTTTTTTAGATAATTAGACTCTATAAAAAGGATGGCTTAAAGAAGAAATAATATTGTACCTAGGAAAGTAAGATACTCAAATATTCAATGTTTTTTTCAACTGGATCCACTGTAGAAAACAGACATGTTTGATCATTCTCTGCATTTCTTACAACAATTCAGAAAGAGGTATGGCCTGTTAAAGAGAATGTTTAGTGGTTAATACAGAGATTTTATTTCCTTTGTAATTTACAGACACAGGTATTATGCAACATAAGTGGATGCTGCTTTCTCTACATTTGTCAAACAATAAATGAAAACCGTAAAGACAGAGACGCAACATAAGAAGCATTGTCTTTTGTGCCATATTCTAAAAGATTACGTTGGTTATGGTATGTTAATGAAACCTTTCCTAGTACCAGACAAGTCACATTATAAATGGTTCTTCAGTTTAATTTCTTTTGTTGTACAAAAGTGGCTGATGCTCTTTAAAGAACTTCTGCAAGGTTTTATCTGCAAATGTAAGAAACTGCATTTCAAACACATTAGTGGTTGTACTAATGCTGTAAAATTAAGTTAAAGGCAATCTTTTTCATCAGGCAGTCTTTGCATGCATTATCAAACAACACAAAGATTATATCTTAATACATCTGTGTTTCGAGTACATTTGGTACATTCTGGTACATTTCTGCTTCTGGTTTTTCATGTAGAATTAGCTGTGTAAATTAATAGTTGGCTGCTTTAGAAGATACAGCAAACAATTTTCAGATGGCTGTGTGTTAGAGGCACTGAAGTTTAGAAGACGATAGATAGAAGAGAACAGCACAGTGATTTTAACCTTTACACACTTCATGTAGGCTTTCTCGTGAAATGTCCTCTGCTTTTTTTTTTTTTTTTTTTTAATAACAAAAGTATGACGTGGCTAGTAGTAAGCTGTCCTAGGGAATACATCCAAACTGCTTTGGGAGACATCACATGACAAGAGTTGTAGGTATTCTCTTTCAGAACACATTCCTGTGGAAATCTGTAGAAAGAAAATGGTGGCATTGTAATGCAGAAATCAGGGCATGCTTGCTTGAAAGAAGGTTTGAAAGCATTTGTTTTACCTTGAACATAACCTGTCTTGGCAGAAATGTGGTTTCCATGTCAGAAGAGAGTGCAGAATACACATTTTGTTGCTTTAATTACTAATACTTTTCTTCTATGCTGACTAACATGAAGGGGCAATAGGAAAAGTGAGCTTAAGGTTTTATGACACTCTGTTCAGCAGTCTGTATCACACTACAGCTTTAGGTTACATGCATTTTACTATTATTATGTTGAATGTATTATTGGAATTTGAAGTTTTGTTTACACTGATCAGTTGTGCATAGACCATCTCACATTTGTGTCACAATCAATGTCACAGTAAAAGCGGTAGAAAAAACACAGCATCTTTACTGGTAGGTTTTTTACAGAAATTCACCTTGAAAGACATACTGTAGCAATAAGTCTGCTGTAAATTACCTGTCATCATTTAGCCCCCTAACCTTTTCAAGATCACCTGGTGAGGGATAATAAAGCTTCTATAAATATGCCCTTTTTCTTTGTCCCAGGTGGTGTTACAGGAAGTAGATCAAGCAGAAAGGAGTTTGAATCAGTGCACCCCTCTGAGATTCCCACCAAACTCCTTTTGTGCTGCTCTAATGACTGCAACTTGGGGGGGGGGGGGCAGCTGCCGCAGCTGGGGTGTAATTGAAGCAGCACTCATAGTCAACCTTAGGAATTACATCTTTATTAGGCAGAATGTAAAATCTCTAGTCTGCTGTTTTCTGCACAAGTCACTCTTGCTAAAGAATTATTCATAAATATGCTTCATGCTTTACTTTTTAATGTATTTATTGTAGTGACAACAGAACAGAAAAGGTGGGGTTAAGCTGAGGCAGTACGAAAGAACACTTTCAATTAATCTTCTTCCACTAACAGCTTCTAGTATGACTGCCACACTTGTGATTTTTGGTCTAGTTAAAAGTTTAGATTTTAGTATGTTGCCAATGGATATGTTTTTCTCAACTCTTATTCATACTGAGCTACTAGTACATTGGCTTCAGAACTGATATCAGTAGCATGTCTGTCTGTATTGAGTGTTTTACCTGCAGCTGGACAATACTGGAAAAAAGTTTCCCTGCAACACATGCTCCACCACAAGTAAGACTAGACATAATGTGGTCTGTATTTGCCTTGTTTACTCCCCCTTTTGCTTGTTTTGACTTGTTTGCACTTACCTTATGTTTCACTCATTATTAAATATTCAGATGGTTCCTACAGTGAGTACTGCATCAAGGCTATTGGTCTGATATTGATAATTATGTTAAGTGCTTGCTCCATTTAGAAATTGCACTAAAGTAATGCTTCATGTAAGCTGGCTGTCAGAAACTTGAGAATTTGATTTTTGCCTGCAAGTCTGAGTAACTTGTGGTGAATTGGGATGGGGCAAGAATGGGTTATAAAATGAACAACCCGACCTATCTCACATTTTTTGCACACTGTGCACCTCATAGCTTCAGGCTTTTTTTTTTTTTTTTTTTTATTTCTTGATAAAAATATTTGCATATACTTAAAATGTATTTGTTACTTTAGTGTTTTATTAATTTACTCCCCACAGTTTTGCAAGACCCCTGTATAGTGACTTTGCTGCCTTCACCTGCTTAGTTCATTTGGTCTGGTTGCTATTCAAGACATCTACCAGAAAAAGGCTACAAGCCTACAGAACCTTGTATCATCTGGGACAAGACTGTGGATCACCAAACAGGCTGTGGCCTGCTTCTGTTTTTGGGAATGGTGCTAACATTTTGCTTCTGGTGAGAGAAGAAGCAAATGAGTATTGTATCCCAACAGAGTGAAGCTGTGGTGAGACCAGCATTAGTAGTAGCCAGGCAGTAGCCATTCCTGCAACCCCCTTCTTTTCATCATTGTTGGCAAGCTAATTCTTTGTTTTCAGTAAGTATTGCTTGATTTCTAACTTCAGGATTATCTACCTAAATACTTCATCCTTACATTTTCAGGGTCTACATATTACTTTCCCCTCAAGTGTTTGACCGTGCTCTGTAAAGACTACACCTTAAGTGACATTTTTCCTGTAAAAGCACAATTGAAATTTCTCCAATATCTAGTTGCACACAGGACAACTAATTTGCAGTGACAAGCACTGTCCACATAGTTGCAAACCAGATACTCCTGACAGTGATTGATATTCTCACTCCAACAGCCTAATCAATAAAAAAAAGGACTGTTGCCATGGATATGAACTTTACTGTCTCCGTTGCTAGCTTGGTGGATATGGGCATCCTGAGGCAATGTATAAATTGCCTCATGTTTACTGACAACCAGTTAATTCCATGCAAACTCTAGGTCCCCCTCTATGACCCAGGAAACCCATACCATGTATTTAAACTTATTAGAAACACTAACCATCCAACCCAATACCATATTCATGGGTGACTTTAATTACCCCACTATTAACTGGGAATCCTATACGACATCAAATGTGCATGCACAGAGATTACTGGATTTTGTAAACACAGACTCACTGGGCCAGATAGTCAGTACACCAACTAGGGATGCAACCATACTGGATCTGGTCCTCACTAATATGGGAGACTGCTGCACATCCCCTACGGTAATGCCTTCTCTGGTAAGGTCAGACCACAAAAATGGTTTCCTTTGAAGTAAAAATAAAATCTGGACCCCCCAGCTAAACTGGGAATATTCAGGAACTATTCTAAGGCTAACCTCCTGCTATTAAGTGAGAACCTGGCAACATTTCAAGCCCCTATAAACCCTGAGAACACTTCTGCCTATGCAGAACTGTTCACAGAAATGCTGTACAAGCATGTCAGTAGCTGTTTAGAGGCAGCTGTACCCACCAGGAAGAATTACAGAACTAACTCAAAAAACAAGCCACCTTGGTGGAGTCACAAAATCATTTGGATGTATTACAGGAGGAAGAAAATCATGGCAAAAATTAGGAGGTGCAGCACCCAGCAGGATAAAAGCACTCTCATCAAACTAAACAAACAACTCACAGGACAAATAAAATATACCAAAGTCAAATCTGAGGTAAGTTTGGCTCCCAGGCCAAGGACAACCACAAAGCATTCTTTAGCTATGTCTGGAACCTCAAAGGCAATACACAATTGTGTGCAGAGCTCATTGTAAATGGAGCCAGCTATACTGAGCCAGAAGATATACCAAACCTCTTAGCTGATAAATTCAGCTCCAACTTTACTCTTCTCTCCCCCTCAACCTTCCCTCAGGAAATATCATCAAATATAACTTCCCTACTATCACTACGAAACAGGTTGTTACTGCTCTCCCTAAGACCAAGAATACTCCATCAATGGGCCCATACAATATCCCAGAATGCCTTCTAAATAGCATGAAACATGACCTATCAGGGCCTCTGGAATAACTATTTAACTGTAGCCTCCAAACAGGTTTTGTGCCTCATGACTGGAGAAAGGCAACAGTTATCCCTTGGCACAAAGGTGGGCCATCTACAGACCCTGGAAACTGCAGGCCCATAAGTCTCTCTAGTCTTATATGTAAAGCCATGGAAAGAATTATCATGTAGATGCTCAATAGAGGTATACTAAACCTCCAGCCACTAGACCCAACCCAGTTTGGTTTCGTAAATGGCAGATCATGCATACTCAACCTGGTGGACTTCTTTGAGAAGGTCATCAAAGCAACGGATGAGGGCAAAATCGTTCAAACTGCCTATCTTGACCTGGCCAAGGCTTTTGACACAATACCCCACTCAGACATTGTTGACAAATTCAAGAGGTTAGGTACAAACCTGCATGTCACCTGGTGGATAGCCAAATGGCTCACAAACAGGACCCAGGAAGTTAGAATTGGGGAGTCCACCTCCACAAAGAGGCCAGTCACAAGTGGAATCCCTCAGGGATCAGTCCTTGGACCACTCCTTTTTGGCATTTACTTCTCAGAAGTCAAGGCCAATGTCAGTGGTCTCTGGCTAATTAATTTGCAGATAGTCCCTGGTAACTATCATATTGACAACGCACCCCATAGAGTTGACCCAGTAGTCAGGGACTTAGGGACACAAATAGGAAGTAATCTAGCCTTTGATCATCACGTGTCTTCAGTGGTGAGGAAATCCTTCTATGTTGCACAACTTATAAACAAAGGTATGGCATCTAAGTCCAAGGAAGTCATTGTTCCACTGTATTCGGCATTTATCAGACCTATCATTGAGTGCAATGTCCCCTTTGGTATGTACCTAACCAGGCATATCCAAACCCTGAGCTGTTGGACATACTCCACTTACAGAAATCCCAATCCCTCAGAGCCACATGCTCCAGGGATCTAAACCTTGTCATCACAATAAACAAAACATGCTGGAGGGATAGGTTCCTGACCTAGAGACTCTCCATACTCTGGAATAGACTGCCCATACATGTCAAGCAGAGCGCCTCCGTGGTCCTATTCAAAAGGAACCTTGACGATTGGATGGGAGATAGGAAATTCACTGCGGGTATCACGTCAGTCACCCTGCTAGACAGGGGTCCAGGGAAGTAAATATTGTGGAAATAAATATCCAGGGAATTGCTATGGCTAGGCTTCTATAGGCCCTAGGGCCGATAGCCTAGTACCAACCTATGAACTGAAACATCCACAGAGGTTCCTCACTAAAAGAATACAGGGCATAAGTAATATGTCCTATGCAGACTTCCTCAAGGCCCATCCCTGTATTCTGTCTCCTACAGGCTTTTGAGGGGAGATCTATGCCTGACATACAGGACATTGTCAGATCCCATTATGATGGACCTCCTGCTTATCCACAAAACAAACAGTACCAGAATTACCCATTCTAAAGACTTAAAACCTGTCTGTGATATAAATAGGACCTGCTGGAGAGATAAGTATGTATCCCAGAGACTACCCTGTCTGTGGAACAGGCTCCCCATCCATGTGAAGCAGAGTTGTTCCCTAATCCAATTAAAGTGCAACTTGGACAATTGGATGGGAAACCAGAAATTCATCCTGGGTTTGGCACCTATGTTTCTGATGCAAACAGGTAACCGATAAATGGTTCATTTCCCAGGCCCATGCTTAAACTTATCAAGGGTATCAGAACTTGTCAGTTATTTGGGATGCATGGCTAGACTTAAAAAGGCCCATGTGGTCTTTAGCCTAGTAAACACCTATGAACCTGTTTGTTCCAAAGGGGCAACAACCAGGCATCTCAGGACTAGACAAGTGCCCTGTGGACCATTCATTCCTACCGGGGAAGCTGTATTGATCTAAACATTCTGCCAGCATCAATAGCTGTATAGTAAGAAGCAGACGAGCTTGCAGGACCCATCCTTGTCCATAGGCTGCACATGGACCACAGCTACCTGATCAGGGGAAGAGGTGTGTGATGCCCCCTGTTTACTGGCTTAGCAGGAGGTTCTCTGCTCAGTGCAGCACATGTTTGTTAAGCCGCTACAGGTGGGTGAGGCATCCACTCAGTAGTAGATGCCATCAGTGCCATAGGCTTAACAGCCCCCCTCCCCCCAAGAGGAGCAAGGTGGCATAAGATGATTAGGCTTATTTCTCCCGTGCCTAGTCCAGTCCATCAGACCCTCTTACTGCTAGTTGAACATGGGCTGTTGTTGCAGTAATCTAGGCTTCAAACCTTTACTCCATGGGGCTGGAGTCCCTTTGTTGCTTTTAACAGTCTTTCCTAATGCACATTTTCTTTTGTTAGCATTTGTTTATAATGACTTCTAACATTCATAGAGCGGGAGTTGCATGACAAAATGTCTTGTGTTCTTTAGACTTTTTAAAGAATGAATTCATTTAGAAAATAGTGCACAGCTACCTGTTAAGGATTACCATGCTTCCTGTTACGGATTACTGTGCTTCCTGTTAAGGATTACTGTGCTTCCTGTTAATGATCAGTGTGCTTCCTGTTAATGATTAGTGTGCTTCCTGTTAACAATTACTGTGATTCCTGTTAATGATTAGTGTGCTTCCTGTTAAGGATTACTATGCTTCTTATGTTATGCTCACAATGCTGGCCTCTGAACAAGCTGACATTGTTATTAGATCCTCAAATTGCATTCAGAATATTAACAAACTGACACCTGCGTATTTGTTTGATATAGAAAAAACACAAAGAAGCTTGAAACGGTTCTGTAATTTATAAATAAAACTGATGTAAGGATAGTTGTTAGATATATATGTATGTAGATATTTGTACTAAATACGTTTTTTTAATGTTTATTGTTTGTATAAGTGGGGATATGTTTAAAAATGTGTGGAAAATGCTTATTTATTGGTGAATTGGTTAACTGAATAATTAATTATTTATAACAGCACTTGGTGTATAAATAGAGTGGTTGTTTAATGTTTAAATTATTCCTTAGAAGGCGAAAAGCCGAGGTACCAGAATAAAACTTTAAGGGATACTATACCCTGTCCTTTGTGCATTTTTGGTGGAACCATTTCCAGCTTCTTTGTGTTTTTTTTCCATTGTATTTTTTCTTTGTGTTTTTATTATTCAGTTGATGTAGTAAGATGCTGCTTTGAACGCTTGTCTGCTTGTTTGAAATAATATGAAGTAACTTTTCAGGAAACTCATTTAGTTTGTGTGGAAATCTTTATTTTAAATGTAAATGAAAACTATGCTAAACTTTATAATGGTATCATATTATGAGACTGTACAGCATCAGTATTCTTCATTCCCATGGTTTTATCCCCACCATTTAATAAGACAGGCCTTGTAGAGAAGGCATTCTTATCCTTCTTACCACTTACATGACAAATTTGTTAGGTAAATAGGCACCATAGCATATAAGCATCTGTACACACCAAGGATAGCTCATGTCAAATTAGGTTATTTTTGAAAGTGAAGTCATACCTCTCATCTACTGAACTTTACAAATCCTTTAACAATCATAACAGATGTCTCAAAAGAGAACTCCCATCAACATGATGTTGAGGACATAGCCAGCCTTAGGCATAAGCCAACAAGATGGCCTCCTAGGGCACTGTTGTAGCAGGGGTGCTTTTCCAGTAATCTGTATGGTGTAGGTAGACCGAGATCAGAGCACTGGGTGATGTGTGGGGGGGCACTATGGAGCTCTTTTGCCTAGGGCACCAGATGACAAAAGACTGGCCCAGATTGAGGACCCCCTCCAAACAAAACAAAATAATAAAAAAAAAAAAGACTAGTAGCATTGGTAGCTACATGTCCACTATGCTATTCATCGACATTTGTAGCTGCACTGTGCTCAGTGGACCAAAATAATGTCTTATTCACTATTTTATTGTATTATTGGAGTGTTGTTAATCTTTTTCATTAGCATCTGTGTTTTGCTTTTGCTAGACATCACATCTGAGCAAGTGATGTTGTAGAATATTGTCTTAATTTTACAATCATCATCTTCTTTCACTGTCCCACATCTGAGTCCATCTCCTCAGAAACTGACATTTATTTATTAATTAATGTATTTATTTATTTGTATTTGCTTTCCATAGTAAAGTACTGATTTATATGAACCTTTTTTCAGATTCAGCCCAGTAGCGATGTTTGGTTAAGCGACTTGCTTAGAGTCACACTGTTAGGCAATGGTGGCTGAAGGAATCAAACCTTGCTCCACTGGACCACAAGAAACCAATCATTAAGAGCTCCTTAATCCTCTAAGCTAACTGCCAAACTCTTCCTTCTCCATAGCACCACCAATAATACCCTCTAGTGGGAACTCTCTAGCTGTGACTTCTCACTGGGATGCTTTTTCTGCAGTTAGCCCCCCTGATAGGGATTATACAAGTGTTGTTTTCCTAGCCTTCAGGCTTCAGTGTTATCAAGTATCCATTTTCTGTATTAATTTGTTTTCATTGTGTATCTGGTTATTACCAGCCACTAATGTTGCCAACTAACCAGGTTTCTAAGGGGTTCAGGGTTTGCCTTCCTTCCTGCTTGAATCATATTTCTCCCAGATTTAAGAAACAGATTTCCCTCAGCAGAGCTTGATTTGCCAAACCACTGTAGGTCACCCTACTCTTGCACCCATCTTCAATCCACTGCCATCTTTCATGGGTCTTGTCCATCTAACCTCTCCTTAAATGTATCCTTTCTCAACAGATGGACCTATCCCTCTCCTGACATGACACAAGTGAAATCCCTGACAGCTACTCTTGCTGCAAAGAGTGTGCCATCCTTTTCTTTATAGACTCCAGTGGCAAAAAGCCGAGGAAATGCCTTTCAGACTCAAAACATAAAACCAGTGACATTCAGCTATCTTTTCTGAAGATCTAGATAATAAGAGCACTCTTTGTCTACCTTTCTACTCTGATGTCCCCAAATTTGGGTAGACTTTGAAAATTTTGCAGGAGGTAAAGTCTGGCCTCCAGATCTTTGAGCCTCCCCACAAAGGAGATTCAACAGCACTGTTTGGTGCCAGCAGTCATAGTGAGTAGTTCTTGTCATGCTGGGAAGCTTTAGCAATGTGGTCCATCAAAACTGGGAGTGCCTAGATACTGTGGTAGTTTTATCTGGGAAGGAAGAACAGGTGTTCTTTCACTTAAAGATTGGATAATTTCGGTAGGATCATCTTAATCAGATCTGACCACTTCATCTGTATTTAGCTGAATTTTTATTCTCAGATGCAGATGGTCCATCACTCAGGAAGGGCATCCTAGACCGTGAACATTCTGGTTCTGCAAGTGTTCACTTCCTCTACTGTATCCATGAGGATGTGGAATTATTTAATACAGATGCTGAATTTTAAGTGAGACCCTGTGGATGTAATTCTGTAGACTATGAAGTGATTTCCTGATCATGAGCTGAAAGACTAGTTCAAGGAGTGGATAGCCACTACTAACTGCAGTCTGCTCCCCAATAGACTGATTTGTATGGTAAACCATAGGTGGACAATTAGGGTGGTTGGTTCACAGATGTGTAATAGCCTAATGACAACAAGGGCCTTTTTTAAACCTAGCCATGCATCTCAAGCTGTTAACTTGCTTGTATAGGGTTTCTGTGAACAGTTTGGCGTAGACATCAGTCTTCTCATAGTTTATGGGGGGCTTGAAATTTTGCCAGATTATCACTTAATAATAGGAAGTTAGCCTTAGACTCGTTCCTGAACATTTCAGGATTAGCTGGCATTCTGGGTTTTGTTTTTACTTCAAAGGAGACAGTTTTGTTGTCTGTCCTTACCAGAGAAGACATTACACTAGTGGATGTGCCACACACTCCCATATTAGTGAGGACGAGATCCAGTGTATGTGCGCCTCTGGGCAACATATTGGCAATCTGGTCCAGGGAGTTTCTGTTTACAAAATCCAGGAAACTGCGTGCCTGCATGTTTGGTGTTGTGTATGATTCTTTAGTCAAGTATTACAATAATGCATAGTTTCTGCATATGCTTAACAATGTTTGCAAAGGACATCAGAGTGCCCTCTATGAATGCCCCTTTTAAATAGACCCCATTCTAGACTGGAAGATGATTACACTGTGTAGAATATGGAAAAAAAAAACAGTTTTCCCATTGCTTTCAGATGGGATACAGCTTCAGCCTCAGGCACTGCTTCTGCTGGAATCAAAAGGGCTGCCACCAAGATATGCAGAAACATGGCCATTTGTCAAATCCTGCTGGTATTTAATAGTGAGGTTACTGAAACAAAAACAGTGGTGGTTATTCATGCTTCCATAGTGATCACAGGCAGCTCCAGAAGCTATCGTGTTCCAGATCTGACCAGTTTTAACAGGAGGTGGTCTACTTATTCCTCTATGCATTAGCATGGCATGCCACTATGACTGGTGATTGTATATGGGATCAGGTATCCAAAGGCTGTCAGTTGAGCTTTTGTTCTCCACCTCTTCTTTTTTCACTTCCTTTTCTTGAAGTTTCAATTCATCAGAGACGGGTGTCAGGGCAGGAGGTGCAATAGCTGAGCCATCCAGCTCATCCCTCCAGAATAATGAAGCATGGGAATTTAATCATGATTCCTATTGATCTGAAAAAGATGGGAATATCAGTTTCTTTTAACTGGCCTCATCATCTTTAGGCTCAAGTCCTTCTGCATAGTCACTATTCCAGTTTTCTCCTTCTGTCATCAGAAGGAGACATCCTTTCTGCATATCAAGGTCAGAACGTAGTATAAACATTTCCTCTACTTCTGTATCGGAGACAGTTGTTATCTGTTCCTAGTGTTGCTTTCGGAATTTGTATTAGTGTCCAATGTTCATACCAAATGTGGGGTCAAAGTGAGAGTGGTACCAGATATCAGATGAATCAGTGTTTGCCCCACCTAGATGATTGTATCCTAGAGTCTGACAATTAAGAAGGACTGGTCAGGCACAAAGACTGTCTGTTCTATTTATTTCTCTTTGGTTATCATGCTGAGATTTGCCCTATCCTCGCTAACTTTGGTAGAGCTCTTGGCTTTTGCATGTTGTTGTCTAGATAGCAATGTTGGCAGGCTTTTGTGTTTTGGAGAGTTTTGTGGACTTGCAATATGTCACTTTTCAGTTTATTTCCTTTGACTTACGTTTATGTGGTACCCTTTCAATGGTTTCACATGAGTAAGCTTCAGTGGACCCTCAAGTTGTAGTTCATGCACCTCAAATTTCCAGAATTTGCCATGATTTTCTCCTCTTCTCCCCAATGTATAGATTCCTGGTGAATACAAACCAACTGAAGGTGAGATTTTTTTTGGTTGCTTTTTTTTGCACAGATAGATATTGCTTCCTGTTGTGCAGAATCATTGACCCTTTCCCCCTCCTTAATTAGTTTTTATAAACAACTTGTAGTTCCTTCTTCAGGCCTTCTTTATCTCATTTTGCATGCTCTGAGAGTAACAAGATGGTGAAGTCATTTCCACAAGTAGTTTCCTCAGTGGGCTATGCACCAGGGCTTAGCTGAAGCCTTCTTAACAGAAAATGTATGGGTATAAGTGGAAGCATTTTTTTCTTTTACAACTTTCTCAAATGATGTAAAGACTCCACATCTTCTCCAGCTTGTTTCCACATTATTTTCAGAACCTTCGACTTAGATCTCAGCCATTCTTCTGTAAAAGCGTATTTGATAACTATTTCTAGAGTTTATACTGGGAATAAACTACCCATTTATGTCAAGCAAGGCTCCTCATTGGCCATCTTTAAGAAAAATCTTGACGACTGGATGGGAAATAGAAAATTCACCTGGGGATCACTTCTGCAGCACTGCTTGACAGGAGAAAATAATTTTCTTGGGTGACGAAAACCAGGGAACCTTCTTGGCTAGGCTTATATAGGCCCCAGGGCTGATAGCCTAGTACCTACCTATGAACCTATAATGTGAGACCCTCGGTTTCTATAAACGTCTGGAAGATATTACTGTGGATAGATTTTCTTTTTTTGCGTAGGCATTCCTTTTAAAGATTCCATTCCTGACAGGAAATTTGATTTATGCAAGAAGAACTTACCTTGTCTCTGTCACTCCATCTTTCAACTTGATTTTCTTCTCAGAGCTGAAATTGTCACAGAAAGCTTTTAGGCAGTAGTTAACCCACATAGGCTTATATCATTAGGCTTTATCAGCGCCCCCATCTCTTTTTTTTTTCCCAATGAGGATACAGCTTTTTTTCTGCTCTGTTCCTAATTCCTTCTTTCATACTGAAAGTTGACAAGGATTCTAATGTCAGCCAATCTATTCACATGCATTTGTATCCCTAACAATCAGATATTGTTGCATATCTCTTTTGTACTATGGATGTTCACAGGTATTTTATGGAAAAAAGATGAAGCAGTTTAGGAAAAAGGTCAAATGTTTGTCTCCTTTGCTAAAAGCAAAAATGGTAGAAAGCTTACTAAATGGTACTGTTGGCTTTCAAATCGCACCGTGTTTTGTTATGATTGATATGGAAAATCCTTGCCTAATCTTTATAAGACTTTACAAGGCCATTGTTTATTTGTGTAATTTTTTTCCCCCAGAATGGATCTGTAAGTGGCTATGCCACAAATATTTGCTCTTCTTGACACTTTCAGAAAGCGTTTTCAGTTGAAAGTGACCACCTGAAAACACTTGTGTTTTCAGGATTACCAGGATGGTGTCCAGGGACGATGATTTTCAGGTAGAAATGTCTACCTTGAAATCTATGTTCCAAAAAAGAGGATACCCAGATGGGTTTTTAAATAACAAGAGAGGTTATCAGGAAAAGGACATTGGGACAACTTTTTAAACTTCTAGGAAAGGTGCAAGGGACCAATCCCATGGTTGGGACTGGAGAAAGTAGTGATTTGGGTGCATTGGGGGGGCTTTGTGGGTTGGTACTGCTCTTTACCAACCAATATGATGGTCTGAAAGAAATAGTAGAAAGAAGCTTGTCTATTTTCACTGTTGATAGTGAAAACCATGAGTTAGTAGAACCAAAACCCAGGGTGGTTTATAAAAAAAGCTACTTTAAGGTGTTACTGGAAGGATTGAATTTCACAAAACAAATGGGGGAGATGGCTAGATGTGGGAGCTGCAGTTATTGTAGGTTTATGATGGAAGGGCCTTTTGTCATAGTGCCCAGTTTTGAAAAGATTTTTTCCAAAATAGATTTACGTGTAACAATAAAGGAGTGATTTATTTAGCTCCTTGTTCTGATTGCTCTGCATTCTATATTGGGAAAACTAAGAGAACCGTCAGGCAGAGAATCTATGAGCATCAGTACGACATTAGAAAGGAGGATGAACATAATGCCTTGGACAAACATATCAAAGGAAACTTGGGACATACATTTAAATTAAGTGTTATTGACCAGGCACAACTAGGGCAATGAAGTGGTCCTCTGGATGACTACCTTGAATTCTTACAATTGAAGTGGCAGCTTATAATGCCACTCAACCCCCAGGACTCAATGACTGTATTTCCATTTCCAGCTTACTTAGATTGAAGGCGTCTTATTATTTTGAATAAGACAGACACCAATGGTCTGGAAACATTTATTCTGTGCTTAAACAGTTGTAAGACAAAGTATCTTGCTTTAAAGAGGTTTTATAGTTATATAATGTTATGAACTGTGAACTGCCAGCACACTATTTTAAATGAAAATATTTGTTTATGTTGTCTTGACTAGTTTTAAAAGGTTTTAAAAGTTGACTTTTGCTTGTGATAGGGAGGGGTTGAATAGTTAATTAGGTAATGATGTCATTAATCATTTGAGGCTGCCACCCACAGGCATAAAAATTCAGTCTGTTGCAATTTATATTGTTCTGAAGAAGTCCTATTACCAGTGGACAAAAGGACTCAACGTGTGTTATTGTAAATAAAGCCTTTTTGCGGCACTTGACTCTGAAGACAATTTCTTTTCCTTTTTATTACAGTTTAGGAAAAGGGACAAATGTTTGTCTCATTTGCTAAAAGCAAAAATGGTAGAAAGCTTACTAAATGGTACCGGTGACTTTCAAATTGCACAGTGTTTTGTTATGTTTAATATGAAAAATGCTTACTTAATCTTTATAAGACTTTACAAGGCCATTGTTTATTTGTGCAGTTTTTTTCCCCCAGAATGCATCTGTAAGTAGCTATGCCACAAATATTTGGTCTTCTTTTGACACTTTCACAAAGCATTATCAGTTGAACGTGACCACCTGCTCCTGTCATTCTGTTTTTGCCACAGTGTATATTTTGTGGGGTATATTCTGGAAAGAACACCTCACCCAGGAGGATTGCACTCAAAATTCTGTCATGTAACAAGATCATTAAATAGCAGATTTACAATTTCTGTGTATTTAGCATAATTATGGATCTGTGGAGCTTACTTTGACTGTAAAGCACTTCCTTTCACCCCATCCCTTTTGAGCTTTTTTTTTCTTTCCCTGTTACTGTTAATGGACTTATTCCACCTTTTGCAAGTGCTTGAGAAAACTGGATTGTTCTAGAGGGGCTAAGCATTTTGGGAGTGCAAACTATAGCAGGTTGTGGTGGGGTTAGCAGACTCTGATATTCATTGCACTGAATGACCCTAACACTTGGATATTTATGCTACTTCTCCTTCCGCCAGATTATTTTGTCCGGATTTGTGCCTTATAGCTTGTCTGTATAACTTGATTTTCAGTGGGGCAAGTTGCAATATAAGATGTTTTAAATTACCTTGCCATCATGATTTTAATATAGATATGAATGTTGTTATTTTTCATGACTAAAAATACATAATTATTGTTGATATCAATACTGGATGTACTAGAATGCATTTTCCCTATTAGATGATTTTTTAAATGTTCTTTGTCTGAGATTTCTGGCTTTCAGAAATTACCTAGCTTTAATAGACTGATGTGTAACTTTATACAGCAGTAAGAAGCAGTTATTTAATGAAATGTTTTCAGAAGACTTTGACTATTAAGCCAATTTTTCAGAAGAAGAGCTTTCATAGTTACCATCCCTCTCTTCATATTTGAGCCTTAGTTTCATCTACTGTCACACAGATCCATTTATTCCCATTTATCTTTGTCCACTGACTTGGCAGCAACTTAAAATAACCATTTGTCAAGCTGGTTCACAACTTCATGGAGAACTCTAATGACTACTCAGGCTCAGTTTCACTGTGTTAGTGTGAGCTGGGAGCTTGGCAGGTCGGTCTTATTGCATCCAGGGAGAGCAAGTCCATACCCATGTCCTCATTTTAATGGTTATTGTGATGATATGAGGTATTGCCAGCTATGAAATGAGAAGTAGGGCAGTGGATATATAACATATGCCAGATTAGCTAGCTGGAGTTTTGTAAAGAATTAAATGTCATTCATATTTCAAAATGATTTGTACATGTGCTTGTCTTGAAAATGTATTGTAAAGCTGCTTGTGTTAAAAATATACCAACAATTGGTCCTGCTGGAGAAAAAAGAAATATACCTGTATGTCAGATTGTATTGTAACTGTTGAAATTAATATATTGTAATAGAGTATAGTGGAAGAAAAGAGGTTAATCTCAGTCCAGCTAACTTTGAAAAATAGTCTGAAATTAATTACCTGGTTTAGATCATAAGGATTGTATTTTACAGTTCTGATTGCAGCCAGAGACAAAATGTCTGTGAAAACCAGGTCTAGGAATCCTACTGCATTGTCCTTAGGGGTAAACTAATTGCTACCCTGGAAGAGTGGAACTTTGGAAATGTTTTTATAGCTTCCAGATGCTATAACACATCTTAACAAAGCTATATTTGTATGTATTATTACACATAGGTGCTAGATTCTGCTTCAGTTTCTGTTAAAGGAGGGTAGTTTGGGGACCAGAATTCAGATGACCAGATGCATGTGATGTAATTCTGTAATCCAGCACTAAAATGATGTTTTAATACTAGTTGAGACAGAATTCTCAGAGTAGTCTGTTTTTGAAACCTAACAAAGAAGGAAGACCACTCACCCACTTCATCTTGCCTTGCTTTAGTAAGTAACCAGGGAATAATTATTCTTTAGATCAGTCAGGAAACTATAGTAAGGTTACTTAAGTACTGTTACAGAATCTCTTCATCTGTGTTATTTTTAATATTTCCTGTGATTGACACTCTGTTGTTGATTGTAAATAGATATGTATATTTTTATTTAACATTTGTTTACCGAGAAAGTCCAACTTAGAATGAAGCCACTTTTCAGTGGAGGCCCAGGGGAAATGCTTCACATGCATGTCTTTGTAAAGTGGGAGGAAATGAGAGCACCAGGAGGAAACTCACATGAATGCTGGGAGGATGTGCAGACTCTGCACAGAAGGCACCCCAGCTGAGAATCAAATCAGAGAACCTCTTGGTGTGAAGCGACAACACTACCGCTGCACCACTGCATAGTCCAATTTAGTGTTTTCATGTTCCTTTATTATTTATTATTAAAATATTTAAACTTTTCATTGTGGATGGTCTTTTAGAGAATATTTTAACCTTTGAGAGTACTTCTATTTATTTGGTGACACTGTGGCCACTGCTGAAAGCCTTGCTGTATTGGTCAAACACTACAGTTTGTATTAGTATTCATTTTACTCAGTATAATTGGGTACCCTTGTAAGAGCCTTAGAGTAGCTGGCTTTGGAATGTTCTGGTAGTGGTGAAAGTACCTTATAGTCTGGGTATAGCTGGTAAATATGTACAAGCCTTTCCCAGGTGTGTGTGTGTGTGTGTGTGTGTGTGTGTGTGTGTGTGTGTGTGTGTGTGTGTGTGTGTGTGTGTGTGTGTGTGTGTGTGTGTGTGTGTGTGTGTGTGTGTGAAAAGCAAATCTCAGAGTGTGTGTCATCCACTTGGAACAGGGACACAGAGCACTGTTTCACGTAGAGGGTGGTGGAATACTTGGCTTGGAACACTTGGCTGAGGAATCAACTCTACAGTTATGTCAGTGGGGAATCTTATTTGAGCCCTGGTGAGAGAAAGAGTGTGTTCCCTGTGTGCTTTTAAGGGAAAATGTTCTTGGTGCAGAGAGCTGCATCAGGAAATACTGTATCTATTTTTGTTCCAAGTGAGCATCCCTCACTGGATGGTGAGGATTGGGACTCCTTGATTGCTGGCCCAGAGGAGGTGCATCACAGCTGTCGGTGTTAAATTGTGACAGAGACACATATACTTCTATCTGTATTTCTCTGCTGCAGAGGAGGAGGAGGTGTGTGACATCTGCATATTAGCAATTACCTCAGGTAACTTGACAGCCATAAATCCTTTCCTTTCTTGAGAAAAAGTATTACATTCTTTCTCTTCTAGCAATATCTTCACTATCAAGACTTGACTATCTCCAAAGGGGAAACAATTGAGTTGATTAGTCTCCCTGAGCAGGAACAAATGGAATATACACCTCTTGCTTAGTCAAGAGATGCATGGCTCTTGACCCTGAAGGAATAGAGTTGTTATGTCCCATTTGTTCTCCTGGAGACAAAGGTTTAGCCGGATGGGAATGGTGCTCTCAGCCACATGGGGAATTGAGGTTTTTCCTTTAGGCCCTAGTACCCTTCTGAACCTGCCTGAAGCATCCAAGGAGATGGTTTGCTGCCATGATGTACATACATGCTTCCATATGTATGTAAACATATGACCCTGTCCCTGTTCTAGACAGCCCCTTCACTGGAGATTCTATTATTGTTAGTGTGACCAAGTATATACTCTCATCCCCTCCCCATGAGCCCATGTGAGACAGCTTCACTGTGTCATTCATACCCTCCCCCACACAAGCTTCAGAACATGGCTGAATCACTTGTCTTTCTCTGGTCACATGCGCTGTCGCCAAGGCTTTATCCTTGCATGGCAAAAGGACCTGATAGTTGTAGAAACACTTCAGTTATGCTGATGCTTTTTAGCTGTATTTATTATTATGCCTCGGATCTTTAATTAAGAGCAGGCATGTTATTTATTTTTTGTAGGCTATTCCCTAGGCACGATTCAATTTGACCCTACCCAGCAACCACTGTGCTGAGTTAAATTTAACATGAGTAATATATATATATATATATATATATATATATATATATATATATATATATATATATATATATAAATATATACTTTACTTTCTGATACCTCTCAGCTGCTAAACCAGTGATGAATATACATCTTGAGACAGAAGGGGGTACAGGGGCAGTAAATACAGAAACACTTCAAATTGGAACAGGGCTTGCAGGAAACAATACACTAAAGAACATGCAAGTCTGAATGCATTGGTTTTGGTTTAATCTCAGCATGAATACTTTTCTAAAATTCTGCTAGCATGTTAGACCTAATAAGAGGCTGTAATGAGCTGCTTGTATTACAAGACATATTAGTTTTCCATTTTATAAATTGAAATGTATGCACCTGAAAAGGAAAAGCACACACTACTAATACCATTTCAAAAAATTCTTCACAGTACAGTAGAATGCTTCTGACCCAGTGAATTCCTCAAATCAGGTCAGACTTGTGATTGCATATTTCCTAGAAAATTTTTTATTTCACAAAGGTGTGCATTCTTACCGCATGAAATGTTAGATATCCATGAGCAACAGAACCATCTTAATATAACCTAACTTTAAAGTTAATATGCATCACGGAGCCATCTTTAATGTAACCTAACTTTAAAGTTAATATGCATCACGGAGCCATCTTAATGTAACCTAACTTTAAAGTTAATCTGCATCACTGGCTGATCTTTGAACACCTTAGAAGTATTGCTGCAGGCAGTTTATTGCTTAAGGTATTCTGCATTTTAAACTACCATTTACAAATTCACTGCAAAGCAAAAGCCTATATTGTTTTTCATTTTTAAGGGGTAAATGCTATTACAGTTCAGAACTTTGGAAGAGCAAACTATAAATTAATGCTATGGAAAAAGAAGCCATTTAAAAAGCTGGTATAAGCATTTAATTTCCCCTGGCTTTACAGGATTCTTTTCCCTCATCACCTTACTGCCACTCTTAATACTAATTAGATGCAACATAAATAGATTGTCTTAATAAAAGATATTCAGCTGTAGTACACATATAGTCTTGCAGTAGCTGAGATGAGAAACCACAGTACCTCAGAGAATATCCTGTTAGACAAATCTCATTTTAAAATGTAAATGTAGTAACAAAAGCACAGGAAACATGAGTAACAATAGCAAGAAAAATGTGTATACCAAAAGATTACTTTTTGGTGGCCATTACCGTTTTTTCTGTCTTCTAAAAACAAACAGTCATCTCCTCACACTTAGGATATATTATTGCAAATTATAGTTTTTATATAGTCTTACTTTTGTGGGCTTTTATAAGACATGTAGTATTGCTGTTCTGGAGGCACCAGACACTGCTTATTTTAAGAATATAATACCATTGCAACTTTCACCCCTTTCAAAATAGAAAATAATGCTTGGCCTTGAAGTAATTTGCATCATTCTTCTGTTTCTTTAAGTATTTTTATTTTTAAATACCAAGGCCAGTTCAACAAGTGATTTGTACCTTTTTATATCTTTTTAACACTGATGCCTATCAACCATCAGTCATGCTGCAACTGGTTCATTCCCTTCGAACTCCTTCCACTGAGAGCCAGTCTCAGATGGCCATAATGCAGGCAGCCATCCATGTTTTCTGTTGACTTGGTAGAAGCAATATATTATTACCTCTATATCAAATATCAAACAAAACTGGCTTCTTGTATTGAAAAATACTGCTGCTACTTGTATGAAAAGCACTGCTAGTACTACATAAAGCACAGAGAGCGAGACCACTTGTTGAACTTTTATAAACTGCCTGGTGAAGCCAAATTCTTAAGTGCAGCTAGAGAACAGAATAGATAAATAAGTGGGATTTGCATTACTGCTTATCAGAACCCAGTTTTTTAATTTATATATTTCATAGATTCATAGATTGTTGTTAAGCTAACGACCCAGGGGGCCTTTCTAAGCCTTGCCAAGTTTTCCTGAAAAAATAATGATGTCCTGTATTCAAATAGTACATGGAGAGACAGGGATTTATAAGCTACTTCTGACCATAAGGGACATAGATGCCAGACCTGGTGTAAATTTCCTATTTCCCATCCACTGGTCTAGGTTATGGAAAAATTGTGTAATAGACAAACTCATCTTCACATAGATGGGAAGCCTGTTCCATAGGAGGGGCAGTCTCTGGGACACATATCTGTCTCTCCAACATGTTCTTTTTAAGTCACAGATAAAATTCAGGTATCTGGATCTTGTATTTCTGGTTGTGTTTGACTTGCTAATGTGCAAGAGATTCTTAAGTATGGTGTTTGCAGATGGCTTGTAAGCTAGGCATAGATCACCCCTCAGTAATCTATTGGATACCAAGCAGATGGAAAGGGCTCTAAGGTGCACTGCATAAGGCAGGTTTGTTTTGCCTTGTGTTCTTTTTGTAAGGAACCTTTGAGGTCATGCTAGTTGCTGCATATGCCTGGTCAGGTACATACCGAAGGGAGCATTGTACTTCATGATTGCTCTGGTAGTGGCAGAGTACAGTGGGATAATTATCTCTATGAACTTAGATGCCATGCCCTTACTTATAAGTTGCACAGCATAAAAGGATTTCCTCACCACTCTGGCCACATAGTGGTCAAAGATAAGGCTATTTAGGGGCATACCTATCAACCTCTTAGCAGAAGAAATCTGGACAAACCCAAAAATAATGGGAGGAGAAAGGCCAAAAAATAGGGACAAGTTTTAGAGGTTACTTTTATAAACTTAGAACGTTGCTAGAATACAAGGTTTTGTGTTAGCATGCATTTGCTGAAGGATGTAAGCTCTGAAACTCAAATGTCTGTCATTATTTAGTAAATTCAGTTGTCAATGATTTACCAGAAAGCCACACATTTTATGAGGAACAGACCAAAAATATGAGGCAAAAATCTGGACAGTTGAGAGGTATTTGGGAGTATTATCAACATGGTAATTAACCGGGATGGTTACCTTTCCAAAGGGTACAACTATGCATTTCTTAGTATTGAGGCCATGGATATGGCATCAATAATTAGTCAGAGATAGGCCTTCTTAAAGAATGGTAGTGTCTGCAGGGAAGTTGATGATAACCCCTGCAAACTTAGTCAGTGATAACCTTCAGTGTTTGCTCTCACTTCAGAGGAATAGATGCCAAAAAGGAGAGGACAAAGGATGAAGCCCTGGGGGACTCCAACAATGACTGGCCTCTTGGAGGGGGCCTCACCTTTTTTGATCTCCTGGGTCGTATCAGTGAGCCATTTGGCTACCCAGTGGGTGATAAAATGGTTTATACATGGTTTAGTGAGCTTGTCTACAATGCCTTAGTAGGGTATTCTATCAAAAGCCTTGGCCAGGTTGAGGTAAGCTGTGTACGCAGTCTTGCTTTCATCTATTGCTTTGGTGACCCTTTCAAAGAATTCCGCCGGATTTAATAGGCATGAACTTCCTTAAAAAAAGCCAAATTGTGATGGTTCCAGTATTTGCAGGTTACCTTTATCCTCATTTATCATGTCCTTGATGATTCTTTCCAGGGCCTTGCATATCAGGCTGGTCAGACTTATGAGTCTGTAGTTACCCAGGCTGGTGGTTGTACCTCCTTTGCGCAGGGGAATGACTATAGCAATCTTCTATTCCCTGGGCACAAAACCTGACTGTGGGCTTCAGGTGAAAAGTGATTCAAGTGGACAAGAGTGGTCATGTTTCATACTATTTAGTAAGCACCCCGGGATGTTATCTGGGTGCATTGATGCAGTGTTTTTGGCCTGGGAAAGTGAATTGAAGATATGCTCCCTAGTAATGGTTGGGGTGATTGAGGTATGTGGTGTTTCCTTTGGACTATTGAAGAGGGGAGAAATTTGAGTTGACCCTGTCAGCCAAACGGTTGGCAGTGGTCTTCTTTTCAGTGTGGCTGATACCATTTGCAATAGGTTCTGTGCATTGTTGCATATTTCCCTTGAGGTTGCGGACATAGCTGTAAAAAGCTTTGTGGTTGTCTTTTGCTTGAGAAGCTGTTTTTTCCTTTAAATTTAGCTTTTGAAGTATTAATTAACACTATTAGCTGCCTGTTTAGATTGGTCAGAGGCTTTTAGTGTGTTGGACTTTGTTCCTCCTACAGTTGGGGAATATATTTTTTATTTTGTTGTATAACTGTTTGATATTGTTATTTCACCACCAGGGTGTCTTGTCTTTTTTTGAGTTTGTCTACTATTAGCTATATACAGCTATCAGTATGGCTGTGCAGGGATTTTATACATAGCTCTGCATATGCTATGCTGTTTACTGGGTGTGTGGGGTGTTTGGAATTTAGCCAGGCAGTCACTTTGTAGAGAGATGTTAGCCTTCTAATAGTTCCTAAAGGTTTTTTGTTTCACTGGGTCCCTGGATTAATTATTATTTCAAGCAATACTGCCTTATGGTCAAATCTGACAGCAACAATATTACATTGGGTGAGGAACGTTGCTCTGCTCATATTTGTGAGTACAAGGTCAAGGATGTTTGTACCCCTGGTAGGAGACTGGATCAACTGTTCCAGGATATTGTTGTTAATGAAGTCTAGGAATCACTGGGCTTGTGCATTAGAAGTGGTGTAGGATTACCATTCTGTAGAGGGGTAGTTGAGATCCCCCATGTAGATGGTTTTAGTTTGAATGGTGAGGGACTCTAGCACTTTGAGATAGGTATTATGGGTTTCCTGGGACATAGAGGAGGACCTATATGTTGTAAGGATATTGTACAAACCCTGTTTATGGTCAGTTGCATATGTATGAGTTCAGGTGGGTCATACACTTTAACTAGTAAGGATGTGAGGTTGTTTTTAATATAGACTAAGCCTCCTTTACCTCTAGTTCCCTCCTGTGCAGTAGCTGATCTGAAGGTGTGAAAGACATTATAACCTTGCACTACCAGGGTACTCTCCATGACTTTAAACCATGTCTCTGTTACTACACAGATGTCTACACTGTCCAGGGAGAAGAAGCCTCGCAGGGAATGGAGTTTCTTATTAAGACTTCTAGCACTGAGCACTACCAACATCAGATATTCCTTCATGGGTTCAGTTAAGTCATGAGGTTTATCAGTTTGGCATTACCTAAAAAGATATTACGGGGGGTGGAAAAGATATTTGCCAGTATCTGAAAGCCTGGAGGGGGTATGTGTAGACCATTCCTAGCAAAACAGAGTGGTCCTCAACCATGCCGTCCTAGGCCGTCTAATATTGTACCCCCTTAGAGTGACACCAGAATCTAAGTTAGTTGTCAGTATCAGTCATCTTCTGTTGGTAAAGTGGCATCATCCTTGGAGAAGGTAGTTTATTGCTCAGTGCTAGGCTCATACCTGCCTGTGGCACAGTCAGTGAGCTCAGTCATATCTCACTTCATATAGTTAAGCAAGGTACATCTCAGGCCATTAACACCCACATGGACTATGACAGAGTCATACTGTTACCTGTGGTTCAGTGACTTCAGTGTCTATGTGACTTGATGGATCCTAGCCACGGAAAGGCAGCTAACCGTGACTCTGTCTTTATTCAGTCTATTGAGGAGGACATCAGTGTCCCTCACTTTTAGTGACCAGAAAATTTGGTTGTGTATTAGTTTGCCTTAAGGGCTCAGTAGAAGAAGAGGCATTGGGTACAGTGTCACTATATGTAGCTCTGGTTGGTGTTTTAATGAAGTGTTTACGTGATGACTGAAGACCATTTTTGATTGTGCTGTGCAGGTCTTAGTGTTTTAGGAATGTTACCTCTAAGTACCTCAGCAGAAGTAGTTTTATTTGTAGGGTGTTTACCCTGCACAGTAGGTGTGGTCCAAGTGTCTCTCATAACCTCTATAGAACTATTTTTGATTGTAAGAGAAAGTTTTGCCTCCAGTGTTAGTGTATTTACACATTTCATATACTTTATCTGTTTTGTTAAGAATAGGAGAGTTGGCAGTGTACATGAGGCAATTGCTACAATGTCTCAGAATACCCATTCTCAACCATATTGACTGCAGAGAGAGTCGGGAGGTGCAAATCCAAGGCTGCTAATGTACTAGGGAGGAGTGAGGGAAATTTAAATATTTTATAGGTCAATAACACAAGGAACTTGATGAGAAACACTCAGCTATGTGTCTAGAAAGTAGGTGTGTTCATTTCCTCCAGTAAAGCTCTTTTGAGTGTGTACCTTTAACTCCCAGTGGGTGTAGCTTGAGCCTTTAAAAAATGAAGTTCTCACCTTACAATTGTAACAAATACTCACTGACAGAGGTCAAATAGTGTTGTTTGCCATCATGGTTGCTTCAAGATAAAATATTCTGATGTATGTAGCATGGTTTTGGAATCATTAATGCAAATATGAACAAGCAGTATTTGACACCTAGGCACAGTAGGAGGTAACTGCATAAATATCTGGAGGTGCACTCGGCTGTAATGAGTTAAGGAAAAAAGTACACTGTGAGAGATCTTTGCACAGATTACAAGGGGGAACTATGCTGTCAGATATCAACATGTACACAGATCACTGCCAGGTACTACTCCGGTGAGAACAGCAGTTCTATCTAAAGACTGTAAAAGAGGTCAAAAAGTTCAGATATTCAACACAGAAACACAAAATTAATGCAGCTGTGATAAAAACAATGAGAAAAACAAGTGCTGAAATAGTGGAGATGGTATGAGGAGATTTGATTAAAAAAACAAAAAAGGCCCTGTGGCCAATCAAAACAGGACAAACTTCTTTCCATTATACAATCCTGGGCCAGAAAATGACTCGGGTCCCTTCCGCTTTCCCTAAAGTGGAACCAAGGCAGTTCTAACTAAACACTGTAAAAAAGGTCAAAAAGTGCAGATATTCAACACAGAAGCAATGAATGCAGCAAAAATAAGTGCCAAAACAGTGGATATGTTAATATAAGTCTTATATTTTGTAGAGTTTAGGGGAAACCAGCAACACTCTTCTTCTGAAATCGCATGGTTGCCAAATGTTGCCAAATCCCATAAACACAGAAATTCAAATTTTAAACAACCTAGCCCTCTAACCAATCAAATGAAGGCCCAGTAAAACTCACACCAGCAATTCCCAGCTCGGAAGGTTAGAGGCTATCCTCTTCTGCCACAAGTGTGAAATAACTGGTGTTAAGCCCAATTGCTTAAGCCAGAACAAAGACACTTAGAATAACAGGTACAATATGTCTTCATTAGCAATTCCCAACTCAGAAGGCTAAAGGCTACCCTCTTCTCCCACAAGAGTGCAAACCACAAACCTTCTTAATGTAAAATAACTGGTTTGGACCTAAGTGTTTAAACTAGAACAAAGACACTTTTAGAATAACAGACACAATAAGGCTTCAACCAGCAATTCCCAATCCTGCTACGAGAGTGTATGTTGCAGTCTTCAGTAACAAAATGTGGTGTCATATTTGACAGAAAACACAGAAGAAAAGTGGGTCAGGATGTATTAAATGTGTTTTCATCAGCTAAAGCAACACATCCAGTCCAAGACTACTGATATTGAAATGAGGCTAAGACTCAAGCATGCCTAATGAAGTGCACACCACCCACAGTGCCTCTGATTCATGCCACATCTGTACATACTGGCATATATAGGGCAGCATCTTACATAGAGCTTAAGCGAAAGGTGTGAAGAAAGCCATTCCAGCAGCCTGTCCCTGTGTGCAGAGTGACAGTTCAGACAGTGCTGCAGCAGGATTATGGATTAATTTATTCTGGTGACAATAGTTCTCATGGAATTATAGCTGTGATTTACACAAATTTCTGTTCAACATTCCATGTAAGTGTTGGACATCAGCAATACCTCCTTACAGAAATTGTGTCATGTATGTCATTTAGCTGCCATATTTGAGTCCTTTGGTTTGAAACAGATCAGCACATATTCTGTGGTTACTATCCTGTCTCCTTTACACTGGTATCATGTACCTCCTGCAGGTGCATACCTGTGCACATCCAGGATTCTCACCTTGATTGCAGTGCACTGTTTGGTAGCTTTGTGTCACCTCAGTGGTACAGAAACCATATTTGCAAGTCTTTCAGTAAATGACCATCCTATGGCAGACATTTACTTACACGCTCCTGGCTGAATGGGCAAGTTGCTATTGGTTGCTCACTACCATCCCTTCCAAGCCTCCTTACTTTAGTGTCTGTAACGGTAGTCAAAAATGAGCAATCCCATTCCTTCTCAAGGCAAAAATGCCCACATTAGGTCCAACTCCAATCCACTAGCTTGTAGATTAACAGCAGATGTGACTTTGTCCAATTTCTCTTTCATAAATTAGTTTGTTCAGATTTTCAGTAGCTAAAATTATACAGTTAAACATGTAGGACCTTGCTGTGGGCAGAGACCAAGAAAACAGAGAAAGAACAAAATGAAACTAATAAAAAAAAGCCTAAAAGGAAAGGACTTAAAATGTGTCAGTTAAATTCCATCTTGCTCTCCTGGAATGCTGACAGTCTGGTGCTACTGCTCCACAAAAATAACAAAACATATAGCAGTAGAATAAGTAAATGTGTCCATGTCAAATGTTGACTTGCACTGGTGATGGACTGCAGCAGTTTTAGTAGGTGAAGATAATGTGAATAAAGTGAAGGAGTGTGAGGTAGTTCATAAGAAAATGTTAATGCAGTGATCCTTCATGCCTTAAAATGTTATGCTTCCCACTCTGCATGATGGCCAGAATTAAAGTTTTCCTATTTTTATTCAGTTTTTCACATTTTTGTCTGGATGTGCTTCTAACTGAGCATCTGAGTAAATGTAGGCACTAACTTCTCTACCATACCCAAATAGAGATGCTCTTTTAATATGACATTATTAAACATTGCTGTAGTCTGCCTCAGTAATACTTTGGTAGAGTCTAAGTAGACGATGACTAAAGCATTGTTGTTTTGCAGTTTAGTTGTTTCACTTTGGAAGTAATGCCTTATTGTTTTTGGATTACTTTCACATATATTATGAGCTGACTTGCTGGCCTGCTTATAGATGAGTGGAGTGCCATTTGATGGAGGTGTTAAGTGAAATACGCATCAGTGAAACACTTTCCAAAATATTTGAGCTAATGTTCAAACTGGGAAAATTTGTGTTATTTATTTTATTTATTTATTTTACATTTGTTGACCGGGCTAGTCTAACTGGATACATGTCCATTTTCAGTAGAGGCCCAGGGAGAAAAGCTCCAAGCATCTGCAGAGAGTAAATAATACAATATATAGTAATAGTCAAGTGGATTACAGTACATTAGTTACATCGGGCATTAGCTAGATAGGTAAAAAAAAATGTTTACAGAGTAAGTTAGTATCTTTAAGCTAAGATTAAATACAGTGAACCAAAAACATGAAATATATATATTTTTTTTGGAAATAGAGATAGGTGAGATAAAACAGAAGAGTAGAAAAGTATAGAGAGAGCAGGAGGTGAAAGAGATATCAGTCTGGGTTGGAGCAGGGACATAGCCAGTAAGTTGTAAGATATTCTTTCAGATGCTTTTTAAACAGAATAGTGGAAGCAAGGGAGGAAAGGTCAGTAGGAAGCTGGTTCCAGAATTTCCCTACTGTGTTGGTGAAAAGTGAATCTCCTGCTTTGTTATTTAATTTAATAGTGGAAGCTAGAAGCTTATTCGATGAGCGTAGCATAGCAAGATTTTTGTAGGGTGAAATCAAGTTAGTGAGGATAGGGGTATTTTTTGGGTGATAACAATTTGTTGATAAAGTAGTTGGTTCTGCAGTTCTAGCCATCCCAGTTGTTTTAGGTTAAGACAGTGGTGAGTTCTAAAGGTGGTGCCAGTGGCAAATCTGGCTATGTTATTGTAACTTGTGGAAAGTTTGGTGAGATTGTTTTTTGATAGATTGGTAGATATATTCGAAGCATAGAACAGGATAGACATAAGGTGGGTCTGGGCAATAGTTATTCTGGCTGAAGGGGAAAGAAAAGGTTTGATTCTGTAAAGAGTGCCTAGTTTTTTGTTGACTGTCTTTATAGTCGAGTTAATGTGATCATCAAAAGTAAGGTTATTATCAATTGTTACTCCTAGAAGACGGGTTGAAGTGTCTGGGGCTATGTTGGCACCATTGTTGGAGGTTAATGTGAAGTGCAGTTGAGGTGATTTATGAGTTGGAGCAAAGAGTAATAACTTTGTTTTTTTGGGGTTCAGGAGGAGGCAGTGTTGCATGAACCAATTTTCAACACTGTTAAATACTGTTTGGGTGAGAGACTGCAAAGAGGTTATGGACTTAGCTGAACGAATTAAAGTGGAGTCATCTGCATATTGTATGCAGGTGGCCTGAGGAATATTGGTATGTAGGTCATTGATAAACAATGAGAAAAGTAGAGGTCCTAAAATAGAGCCTTGGGGTACTCCAGTGTTCACAGGAAGGGATTTTGAAAGATTATTATCCCACAATACTGCTTGCTGTCTGTTTTCCAGATAGGATTTAAACCACTTTAATGTTTGTGGGTCAAGAGATTGGGCTTTTAGAATGTCTGTAAGGATATTATGGTTGACCATATCGAAGGCTTTTGAAAGGTCAATAAATAATGCAGAGGAAAAAGTGTTATTGTTACGGTTTTTGTTTATGGAGTCAGAAAAGGACAGAAGGGCAGTTGTGCTATGGAAAAGCCTAAATCCATGTTGGCAGTTGGCAAGTAGATTATTTTGGAGAAGGTGGGTAAGTAGTTGTTTGTGTAGGCACTTTTCCATTATCTTAGCAATTGGAGACAGTAAGGCGATATGCCGAAAGTTGGAGAGTTCAGTAGATTACCCACCCTTATGTAGAGGGATGATGTGGGATACTTTCCAAATGGAGGGGATTTTGCTTTCTAAAATTGTTCTATTTATAAGGATGGAGATAGGATATGCAATAGCTTTTGCTGCTATTTGCAGGTATTCAGCTGGAAGACAGTCAGCAGAAGGGGTGCATGGTTTTAGTGAAGGAATTTGCAAATGAGTGATGTAGGTATCGGTTGTATTTGAAAGGTAGGAGATGGAGTCTTTGTGGTATTTAATGGGGATGTGGTAATAGGTGGTAAAGTATTGGCTAGGGTTTGAATGGCTTCAGTAAAGTAGTTATTAAAGGCATCAGGAATTTGGTTGGAGTTATTTTGGTTGAAACCTGTTGGGGCAGGAGTTTTAGAGTGGCCTGGCTGAAGAAGTTTGTTAATGCCATACCAGAATTTTTGTGGTTTTTGCTGGTGAGTTTGTTGGAGGTGAAGGTAATAGTGTTTTTTGTCTTTGAGAATATCTTTCTTGGTTGCATTTCTTACCTGTTTATAGTAAAGGTGATCTGATGGACATTTAGGGATTCTCCATTTGGCTCAAATTTTATTTCTGAATAGGATCTTTTGCCTAGTTTCTTTAGTGAGCCAGGGGGCAATTTTGGTCCTTATTCTGGAAGAACGATAGGGGGCGTGGTAATCTAGGATCTGAAGGAATCTAGTGTTAAAGTAGGTCACTGCATCATCAAGTGGAAGATGAGACATAGGTGACCAGTCACATGATTTCAGTTCATTTTGGAAGCTCTCTTGGTTAAAAATTTTTTTTGGAACGTGAGGTTTTAAAATTATTAGTAGTAGGGCTATGGATTCTTTGTTTAATAATATAGGTTAGCATGTGGTCACTAATATCGTCAGGAAGGGTTCCTGGTTTATAAGTATCATGGTGGCTGTTTATGGTGGCTGTTTATAAGTATCCAGTCTAGAGTGGTTTCCTTGCTGCTTGGCTTATGGATTCTAGTAGGAGTGGTTATAATTTGTGAGAATCCATAAAGATTTATATGATTGGGAGGATTAAGGGAACTGCAGGTAGCCCAGTCTGTATTAAAATCACCTAATACAATGGTCTCCTGAGGTAGGTGGGTACAGAGGTAACTAAGTAAGTTTTCAAGAGTGTTGATATTGTTTCCAGGGGGGAGATATGTGCAGATTAGATAGATAGATTTGGAGTTGTTTATTTGAAGTTTGGCACTAAGAGTTTCTGTTCCTTAAATTTGGCTATTATTTTCAACAGTGCTTCCTGGAAATGTAAGCATTTGTTTCATTTTTATTTTGCAGATACTTATATAAGGAAAATATGTATTATTGGATTGGATTGCATTCTTTTAAGAGACAAATAGGGCAGCTTAGTAAAACGTCTGCTCCCCCAGGACAGGAGATATAATGGCTACCTGAAAATAAGAAATAATTGTTAGTAGTATATGTGTCTACATTTCTGTGTTAGCATAAGGTAACTGCTTGTTTAATAGATGAGCTGTGTATTATTTGGCAAAGTGTATCTACAGTAAAATATCAGCAGCTAAATATGTATCTGGATAACTCTGTTCTCAAACTAGGCAAACAGGAGATTATTATCATCATCGAGTGTGTTACCGTCGGACACTAACCAGGCTTCATTGCCTTAAAGTGCTTTGTTGTATGGCAGAGTAAAGATGGTATCACATGCTTTTGGTGATGACAAGTTACAGTACTATTCCATATCAAAATTCAGCATATTATATTTAATTTACAGCTATTGATTATGAAATGACAAAATAAGTGATTCAAGCTGAGGAAGACGCCTAAACAAAATCTATTGGTTGACAATTAATTCACCTTTGACTTTTTTCTACTTAATGTGCCAGTGGGCTTTCATTAAGAATGATAGAATGCAGTAATTTGAACCCAGCTCAAAAGATGCAGTTCTGCTACCACAATCAAAATTAAACTCTGTAAGATAGTTTACCATTTCTCTGATAGCATTTAAATTTGGCTAACTCCAATTTTACGTAATCTGAGTTGAACCAGGCTTGAATTTTAATGAAAAGTGGTACTGCATAACACGTCAAATGTAAATCACAAACATGGCAGATTAACTTATCTTACCTATCTGCATGTACAATGTGAAGTCTTAACAAAGATAGTAACTTTTTAATAATATTATTAATTTTTATCCCAGAAGGATTTCTATTATGATCGTACCAAAAGTATAGAATGTAGCCATATACATTTTTGACATCACAGTTGTCCTCTTTGCTTGTAGTTGCTGCTCATTAGAATTTCAGGGTACATAGTGATTTGCATAGCTGCCCTAAAATAAATAAATAAAGTGAATTATTATTCAGTGAGGTTAATCTAGGGGTATAAATGAAAAATTAAACATGCTGAAAACAAATGTAAATATATATGTAATGTAATAATTAATTACTTGAGAAGAATACACTTTAATGCTCTGATTTGCAATTCTTCTAACTTTTGTTGTAGTTTTAATACATTTTTACTTTTTTACTAATGTTATGATTGAACTGTTCTGCACTTAAGATGTTAAGCTAGTGTTATATATTAGAGCATTTTTGAATGTCATGATTTAACTGTTAAATGTGCAGTTAATTTTTTGCACCGTCAGTCCCTGTAGTTGCGACTAGTAAGAAAAGCATAGAGCTCAGTGGGCTAATTAAACAGTCAGAAAATGCAGTAAGCAATTTATATTCTGTACTTCATAAATCTTTAGTTTTTGGGCACTTCATTTGAGACCTGTCTTTCCTGAGGTCTCACAGTGATAGCATAGCATTATAAAATGGTGGGATAGCAGAGTTGTTCAAGAAAAGATGGACAGCCTTGCAAACATCATAGCTGCTTCTTTAATGTAATGTCAGTAGTGATGGAGGCAGTTGATTAGCTTGTGTCCTTTTCTTATCAGGGGCTTGACTTTCACAAAGTAGGTCATCATTCCAGCAGGAATGTTTGTGTTGGAAATAGACACAGGTGGAAAAGGTCAGAACATACAGATTTACGTTTATACATTTTATAATGGATGTTACTCTGATGTTACATAATTAGATGTTTGGTATTAACTCTGTAAAGGACCTCATGTTTTATGTTAGAATATTGATAAGCACCCCAGCTCCCTGTTTAGAGGACAATGTTGTATGCTTTCACCACAACAGACTGAGGTAGTATTCTGAAGTGGAAGTTTGTTGTTTTCATTACAGAATGTATCTCCAGTCATTGACATTCCCCACACAGGCAGCCAGATCATCATTCACAGTCTGAATAGATTTACTTTTTACCAATGCCAAGCAAGAGATCATTGAAGTGGAAATTGTTCAAAGATCCAGATGAAATACCTGATGCAAATTTAGCTGTTATTGAATAGCTAGAAATTATCCCTAAGGGCCCTGATGTATCATATGCACTTTGGGCTCTACACTTTATGGTAAAAAGTCCTGATATTTTAGGGTGTGTCTTGAAAATTATTCATGAACTACTTTGTGGTGGCTCCCTGGATCCCTGAGAGATTTTGTATGAAGTATCACACACAATGGCCAACAATGCTGAATGTACATCTGCGGGCAAAAATTAACGGCTAGTCACACAGGGCAGTAAAGAAAACAGAACACGACATCTGTCCTTTCTGAGCACTTTATTTAGCAAACAGTATGTGTTGTCTGCTGAAATATTTTTCTTAAGGGATCACTTGAGGAAGTTCTCTTCCCTTCTAGAAACACAAAGGCTGCTCCCTTTGGGCTAGCTGCAGTATTTTTTTTTGTTCTAAAGGAAGCTGACACTTTATAAGTCTTATATAAATGTATTTTTGTTGTAGGGCACTTGTATTGCTGCAGGCTTATCTTTCCTTGTTTTTGTCATCATCTTGCATATTTTACTGTCTCAACTTTAGATGTGAGAATTCGTACTGTAAGTCATGATAAATATTGTAGCAAATACAGTAGAAGCCTAATAGTATTTATAGAAGAACGCAGGTTAGTTTTAACGCATTATGTACATTTGAAAATGAATGAGGAAGCCAGTAGTTTACTAGACTGATGCTTTATGGTGACTGCACTGGTTAATGGGTTGTATGGGGGAAAGAGAATATGATCCATAGTAATAGGGGACCTTTTTTGTATTGGGAATTACAGCCTATTCCCCAGTAGTTTCCTACCATACACGACCCCATTCAATTCTGTAACACAACGACAGTGATGGGAAAATGTAAAATCTGAGACAGTTAGAAGGAAATTGAACATGGAATATTATGATAAGTAAAATTGAACATGGAATATTATGATAAGTTTTGATACATTTTGAACATGTTTTTAACACAGCCCAAAGAGCAGCTGATAACTGTTTGGTTATTAGTCTGTTAGCAGTGACACTGACACTGGTGCATTTTGCTGGAGTTTTGGGGTTTGAGTCCCAAATGAGAGCTAGTAATAGCTTTTTCTGTGATTCTAACAGTGCCAAAGCAAAGACATTTATCTGTGTGATTGTAATTTGACCTTGATTACCATGTGAGCCTGTCACTGTAGAGGATTAAGGCAATATGCTGATAACAAGCTGCTTCCTGTGGTACAGGGTTTGATTCCTTCAACCTTTATTTGCCTACTGTGTTACCTTGAAAAAGTCAGTTAAACAGATAGTGCTTTAGGGCACTTGAGAATTTGGGCTAGGCTCCTCAATGTTCTCCTGGGCTGCAAGATTTGTAACTACTTATGAACCTTCTCACAACATATTATATTTCTTTGCATAGCTCACAACCTGTCAGAGCAAGAAATCTGGGCAAAGACCCAAAAATAGGGATAGATTTTAAATATTGCTTTTATAAATTTAGAAAGTTCCTAGAATGACAGGATTTATGTTACCATGCATTTTCTGAAAGATGAAGTCTGAAATGCAAATGTATAGCATTATGTAGTGATGCTAATCCTTAGCAATTTTCCAGAAAACTACACATTATGAGGAACAGACAAAGATATATGAGTTAAAAATCTGGACAGTTGAAAGGTATGTTTACTTTGTTTAATTCATGTTAAGTGCAACATTTTCTATCACATTGATTCTTGAAACGATGATTAAGGTGTGTTATTGCTTTACTATTCATCAGTTTCACTAGGAATTTGATGTGGTTTTCATATTCTTTTCTTTAAAATAGATAGTTTAATAGGATTATGTATAGGACATTTAAATTTTTTTCTTATTTAATTATATGTAAGCCACGGTGGTGCAGCGGTAGCATTGTCGCCTCACAGCAAGAGGTTTGCCCGTTCGATGCTCGGCTGGAGCGCCTTCTGTGTGGATTCTGCATGTCCTCCTCGCGGTCGAGTGATGTTCGAAAGACATGCGTGAATGGGCGTGCCTTCGTTGAAGGTTGGGCGTCGAGCTGGAACCTCGACACCATAAAAATCTACTGCCAGTCATTAGCGGACTGGAGTTCCGCTGCAGCGACCCCTAACTGGGAAAAGCCGAAAGAAGAAGTTGTTAACAGTAGCTGGTAGAATAATATGTTCATTTAAAGAGTTTATTAAATAATTACCAGATAGTTTCAAACTTTAAATCTCTCAGGACTAATTACATATTTCTAAATGTTATTTCCTTTCATTAATTATTGTTCATAGTCTGTAACTGTTTGGAACTTTTCTCCCAAGGAGTCCACTGAAAACAGACACTAGCTGTCCAGCCGGACCATTCTGTCAAACAAATGTTAAATAAATAAAATAAATAAACATATTTTTTAATATTACTACTGTTCACTCTATCTGGGGTGCTTGTCAACTGGTAACATAATTATGCCAGTAGCTACTGCTGCTTTATCTGCCCATTCTAGCAGTCTTTTACCACAAGTAGGTATGTATGGTGCAAAAAGTAACAGAAGCAAATGAGGTGAAGCTACAGATTTATCTTTGTATGTTTGCAAGGTGCATTCCTTAAATATAAGGTAATTAGAGATTCTGGCATTATCTGTGCAAATGGGATTATCATCAGTAAGTATATTACATTAAAGTTACTACAATTAGTAAAATAGAAAAATTATTGCATTAAATCATTACCAAGGACCCATCACCTTAAATATGACGCAAGCAGTAAACAAGACATTGTATGTATTTCAGCCACATCAAACTGAGGTGACCTTGTTTCTTTGATTCTTTCTTTCTTTTATTTCTTATGGCACTCTACTTCCAAATTGTGAACTTTTTCTTTGCTGCTGGTTTGAACAGTCATTTAGGTTCTGTAGACTTTAATTTTCACTTCTACCAAGTAGATAGATAGATATTCAGCCAAGGAATTAATCCAAACAATCATTTTGCTGTGGAGATGAAGAGACATATAACTGCATATCATCAGCATTAAAAATTATTTCCTTGTCTTGGTTGCCCTAAAGCAGCAGCATATACAGAGCGAAGGGAAAGGAAACAAAAATCAACCTGTTTTGTACAGTGTGACATCCCCTCCTCTATACCAGTAACCAAGGAGCCTCAATCCTCACCATTGACACTGGTGAGGGATGTTCACTTGGAACAGCGATAGGCACACACAGTATTTCCAGATGCAGCTCTCTGTACCAAGCACAATTTCCCTTAAGAGCACACAGGGAGCACACTCATTCTGGGTCCCCCCCCCCTCCAGGCCCCCAGTAAGACTCCCCGCTGGCACAGCTATAGGGTTGAGTCTTTGTCTGTGTGTCCCAAGCCAAGTCCTCCACCACTCTCTCTGTGAAAGCAGTGGTCTGTGTCCTTGCTCCAAGTAGCTGACACACACACGGTTTGAGATTTGATTTTCACACACACACACACACACACACACACACACACACACACACACCTGGGGGCTGCCACAGATTTACTAGCTATGCCTCTCTGCCCAGACTATATGGAAGTTAGTGCCAACAGACACTGCAAAGCCAGCTACTCTAATGTTCTTACAAGGGTACCCAGTTATACTGAGTGAAATTAATAGTAATACAAATTGTACTGTTTTAACCAATGCAGTAAGGCTTTTAGGAGAGACCACAGTGTCACCAAATAAATATACGTACTCTCAAAGGTTAAAATATTCTCTAAAGGACCAGCCACAATGAAAAGTTTGAATATATTTAATAATAAATAATAAACGATATAAAAATACTAAATATCTATTTACAATAAACATCAGAGTTTAAGCCACAAGAAATATTAACATAGCACAGATGACTAGATTCACACAGATACAGAAAAACAGTACTTAACTATTCTCACTATATTTTCCTGACTGATCTAAAGAAGTACTATTCCCTGGTTACTTACTAAAGCAAGGCAAGATGAAGTAGGTGAGTGATCTTCTTTTCAGGTTTCAAAAACAGACTGCATGAGACTTCTGTCTCATCTAGTATTAAAACATCATTTCAGTGATGGATTACAGAATGACACCACATACATCTGGTCTTCTTACTCCCAGTTCCCATACTACCACCCTTTACTAGAAACTACCAGGATTTAGCACAGGTGTGTTACCTTAAACACCTAGAGCTTTGGTAAGATATGTTGCAGCTTCTGGAAGTCATAAAACCATTTCAGCATTTCCACCCTTCCAGGATAGCAACTAGTTCCTGCTAAGTACAATATAGCAAGGATTCCTAGTCCTAGTTTTCACATACATTTTGTCTCTAGCTGCAGTCAGAACTGTAAGAGACAATCTACCAGGTAATTTAACTTCAAACTACTTTTCAAAGTTAGCTGGACTGAGATTAATGTCTTCTCTTCCAGTATCCTTTGTTAAAATATATACATTTAATCAGTTACAATATAGTCAGGACCCACTGTTGGTACAATTTTTAACACAAGCAACTTTGCAAATATATTTTCAACACAGCAATTGTACAAATCAGTTTGATATACAAATGACATGTAATTCTTTACAAAACTCCAACTAGCTGTCCTAGCATATGTTACACATCTACTGCCCTACTTCACCTGGCATAGCTGGCAGTACCTCACATTGTCACACAGGGGTCTGTGTTTAACCTTTGAATAATATTTACATTGAACAGCTAAACATCAAACCCTAACCATTGAATATTCATTCAGTGAAAGTTCATTTCAGCAAATGGGAAAGTAGCTAGTTGGCCAACACTTCCCCATCTGCCCTATCCCCCACTGTAGTGCAGTCTTGGAGTTGGTATATATAGTTAGGGGGGTGTGCAGGGCTTTACCCCCCCCCCCCAACCTGGGTAGGTTTGAAATGCTGCATTTTTTGAGAGAAATTAGTGTTGGCTATTTACTTTCCCTGGTGAAAAAGGAAACATTTGCTGAATGAACATTCATTGGTTAGGGGTCGATGTTTAGCAGTTTGATGTAAATGTTATTCGATGGTTAAACATAGACCCATTGTGCACACCACATTATGGTACATAGGGGCATGAAAATTTTAAGCCAGGTATTATACAGTGTATACATCAAGAGAGGTAAGAGGCAAACCACTGAAGGACAGTATTTAATGACCTACAGTGAAGCTTCATGTGCTTGAAAAGAGATCCCATGGTCTTGGTGTAAGAAACAGACTGAGATGGAATATTTACATTGATCTATTAACATCAGGGGGGCACTAAGTACTCTAATGATTGTTCTCTCTATGCAATGGTTTAAAGACAGAATGACAGAGATCAGTAAACCCTGAGATAGCAAATATGAATACATCTTCACATAGACCTCATTCTTCCTGGTAAATTGGTTGTTTGAAATGAAGAGCTAATTCTCAATAAGTTTAGCATCCAAAGATGACTTCTTGAGGACTAGGGTTATCTAAACCGGCTTTTTTTAAAGGTGGGAAATCTTAATCCTCACAGAAGAGCAATCTGAATGACAGTCAGTCGTAGTGCAATGAGGCAGCATCTTATCACCTTGGGAGGGCAGGAGCCAAAGCTTGAAAAGTCACACACATTGAAACCATATCCATGAACTTTTAAAGGTCCGTATAATTGAACTAAGCATGCAGTAACTCTGGATCACCCTTCTCAGACTTCCTGCCATGTCCAGTGGCCAAATCCCAGGGAAAGGATATTTTTTTATGATATCTTGTCTGTACAAATTGTGCAGCAGTCTCACACTCTTCAAAAGATAAAAGCAAACCCTTTGTGTAATCAAACAGCCCAGGCTACACAGCCTGCCACTCTTTCAAAAGAGCGCAGCTAAACATTAGATCCCACAGAAATCTCTTTAGACACAAATATGGATTTCTTTTCCAAGGTAGCCTCAGCTGTTACCAGGGATAATGTTCATGAAGAGCAAGTTACCCTTGAGAGTGTGAAATGTCCCCCATCTTTGATCTAGACTCCACAGTATCTTACACAACCTTAGTTCAAGGTTGAACCCTGATTCTTATGATAGTATAGCACACTAGGATTCATAATAACTAGACTGACTTGATCCACATCACTTCTCCTCTCATTTCTAGTACGTATTGTAGAAGATAACTGAGTAGGGATGAAACAGCTATATATTCTTTTATTAAACTCTCACCAATGGTTTTGTTGCAACTCATCCAAAACATTGTTTGATATGGTATCAGAACACAATAGTCATCTATCACTCTTCTGGACTATTAATCTGTTCTAAGTATTTGATTTAAGATAAAATAGCTTATCGGAAGCATATTTAACCTTTTAAGCAACTTGCTAGTTGCGTGCCTAACATATCTGACAGATAATCTGCATTTTAAGTTTTAGTTGAAAGCTGCTTGTACCATACCGCTGTTGAACTCTGACTTGCTTTTGGAGATGTGACAACCAGTTTGCTTCAGTCAACTGATCCATTCATTTTGCAGGTATCTGCTCAACTGCTGCTATTTGTTTCCCACAGTTTTCTATTGTATTGGGTATCTGTAGCATTTGTGGTTGCATATTTAGCACTTCAGGTACAGTTCCGATTGTGTTAGAGTACTATTAAGCACAACACCTCCATCCTGTCAAGCCGTGTAGTGCTAATACTCAGTGCATTGCTGATGGCTGTTGATGAAACAGTGCAGAACTAAGGAGGTTTTCTTTGCCATCTTCTTTGCTTTTACTCATGTTTGACTGCGACCGTCAGTCATGACAATACTGTCAGAGATAATTTAATGTTCTGTTAACTGTTACACTGTTGTACTTCTGGAGGAAATTACTCACTTTTATGAAAAATAACTCAATGTAGCATAGACTGTAGATGAATGTTGAGTAAAGGCAGGTAGTAGTAGTTGTTTCAGTTATTCCTGCATTTAACAGCAAAAGCACAAGTAAACATGCTTTCTCTCAGATGTCCACAGAAAGATGTGCGCCTGTCAGGGGCTTTGGAAGGGGCTGTCTGTGCATTTATATAAGTACAGTATATTGTGCTCGCTGGGCAGTAGAATAAAGGTGACAAAACTATGTCAGGTAATTATTAAGATAAGCATTTATTTGCACTAGTATTAACTGAAGAGCTGATGATTTTATTTGAATAAAACATAAGCATGGCATACTAAAAGATTTTTCTACCATAACTGTGGTGTTATTTTTGAGACAATAGACATTCTTCTGGGAGTAACAATTCTAGTTTTCTCATTGTATGTACTCTGCAACAGGAAGCTTTGAAGGACTGCACATTGCTGAATAATTGTCTGACTTTGCAATTATGTTATCGCTTCCAGGGAAGGCTAGTCTTGTTAAATCTGTCAAGTGCTGTCTTATCTATCTTATGCTAACAAATGTGTTTATTACACAGTTGTGTTCTGTAGACGTATCCGCTAACAGCAGGCACAGTTGAAACCCATTAAGTAATCAGCATTATTTGTTCAAGCAGCTTTCTTCATCGCCCTATAGCTTAATGGATCAATCCTGAGCTATGACGGCACACAAGTGGCAATGAGACATTAAATACATTCAGTACTACTGCTGATGTATGCTGATTAAAGAAAAAACTCTGTAATTAAAATCTGAAATGCTACATATACTGCATAATGGGCATTAGGTCTTGTGCTATCAAAGCTCTTCATTCTTACTGGACTGTACTCGTGATCCTCCAGTTTTAATTCTTGGCAGCATATCTTTTATATCATACATCAAAATAATGCAAGCTCCAGTGATATCCATGTACATGTTCTTAGTGTTTGAATGCATTGTCACAGATTTGCCAACATGTTTAAAACAGTTATGGTCTGAGGCATGTATTTCCAGTTATATACAGCTACATCTAAAGAACTTCCTCAAGTCCTGGCTCAAGACTTGAAGTCATAGCCCGCCTCTGTAGTGTGGCTGGATACAGCCATGTCTATGATCTGTGTGATCTGAGTTTAATTAGCAGCTTGGGTGCTGGGAGATCTGAATGCAGAAGGGTAGGAATGAATGTCCGGCGGTGGCTTTCCCATAATGGGCTGAGGTGTTCCATTGGCTGTGGTACTGACATGTACATTGGCA
>NC_056727.1:301524949-301619949 GCF_019279795.1 Protopterus annectens | reverse complement strand
AATCCATTTACAAGATCATTCATATTTTTGAGAAAAGGGACCAAATCTATGGTAATGCATGTTAATCTTTATCCTTGAGATTTTATTACATTGTGCTTAGTTTTTATTGGATGCATACTATCTCTTTTAAGTAAATAGTTCACTCTTGTTGGTTTCCTGTGTAATTAATAATTCATTTTCCTCTGTCTTTATCATTACTGACAGTCATATCAAGGAAATGCACCGACTCTGAGCTGATGGAAGTGGTAAATTTCAGTAAGAAGGTGGAGTTATTGATGTAATGGATAAACTTAGTGAGTTTACATTTCTCACCTTGCCAGACTATGAATACATTGTCAATAAAGTGAAGGTATTATTTATTTATTTTATTTTACATTTGTTGACCGGGCTAGTCTAGCTGGATACATGTCCTTTTTCAGTACAGGCCCGAGGAGATAAGCTCCAAGACATGGTCTAAATACAATAGTACAAGTTCTAACAACATAGAAAAAATATCAATATACTAATAAGAATAGCAACTTTAAAAAGGAAATAAAAATCATCAACAATGGTAGTAAGTAATTAATGGTACAGAGTTTGTAACAGGATATATTTTGAGGACAAAAATCATAAAACAGTGAAATTTCAGGTATGGTGACATAAGCCAGGTTAGGTCAGAGGTAAACAAAGGAAGTTAGGCGAGTAGTAATGTAGCAAAGGAGTTACTTAAGAAGAGAAAGTAAGAAGAGGATATCAAAAAAAGAAAAGGGGTAGATAAGAAAAATATGATAAGATGGAAAAAAGTAGCAGAGGCTAGTAAGCACTGGATAGGTTAGACAAATTAGTAGAGGTAGATGACTAGTCTGCCTTGGAACAGGGGCACAGCCAGTGAGTTTTGAGGAGAAGTTTGTCTATTTTTAAAGAGAGATAAAGAGGTGAGTGAGGAGAGGTCACAAGGGAGAAAATTCCAGTATTTACCTACAGAATTAGAGAAAAGGGAATCCCCAGCTCTGTTGTTAGGTTTAGTGGTGTGGACTAGTAGTTTTTGAGATGAGCGTAAGGACTTCAGATTTGTATAGGGGGTGATTAGGGTAGATAAACTTGGAGTATTAGAAGGTTTATAAAGAATCTTGTGGGCAAGGGTGAGTTGGTGAAATTTAATCAGGTGTTGTAGATCTAACCATCCTAGCTGTTTTAGGTTAATGCAATGATAGGTTCGGAATGGGTTGCCTGTAGCAAATCGTGCTATGTTATTATAAGCCATTTCCAATTTGTTGAGGTTATTCTTGGAGAGATTAGTAAAAATGGGAGAGGCATAAAGGAGTGTAGAGATCAAATGTGTGTGGGCAATAGTAGTTTTAGCAGTGGGGGAAAGGAAGGGTTTTATCCTATAGAGGGTACCGATTTTTTTATTAACTGTCTTTATGGTATTATTGATGTGGATGTCAAAGCTCAGATTATTATCAATGGTGACACCGAGTAGTTTGGTGGTAGAGTCAGGACATGTAGTATCATTGGTAGATGTTACAGAGAATTCAAGAGGGAAGGACTTATGAGTAGGCGTGAAGAGGAGGAGTTTGGTTTTTTTTAGGGTTCAAGAGGAGGCAATGCTGAGAGAACCATTGTTCAACTATGTTGAATACTTTTTGGGTGAGAGCATGAAGGTCATGCGATGATGTAGCTGAGCATAATAGTGTTGAGTCGTCAGCATACTGTATGCAGGTGGCTTGTGGGATAGCTAGATGAAGGTCATTAATAAATATAGAGAAAAGAAGAGGTCCAAGTATGGACCCCTTTGGGACTCCTAAGGTAACAGGTAGAAGGGTGGATAAAGTGTTTTGCCAAAGTACTGCTTGCTGTCGGTTGTCAAGGTAGGATTGGAACCATTTTATGGAAAGTGGGTCTAATGACAGAGATTTCAGGATGTTTAAGAGAATTTGGTGGTTTACCATGTCGAATGCTTTGGACAGGTCGATGAACAGAGCAGAAGAAAGGTTATTCAGGTTTCGGTGCCTGTTTATATAGTCAGTGAAAGACAAGAGGGCAGTGGTGGTGCTGTGCGAGGGTCTGAAACCATGTTGACAGTTGGAAAGTAAGTTATTTTCAATTAGATGGTGGAGTAGTTGCTTATGGATACACTTCTCCATAATTTTAGCTAGGGAAGAAAGTAGGGCAATGGGGCGATAGTTTGATATTTCTGTGGAATGTCCTCCTTTATGTAGGGGGATTATGTGGGAGACTTTCCATAAGGTGGGGATGTAACCTTCAGTAATTGATCAATATGGAAATAGGATAGGCTATGGCCTTGGATGATGTCTGTAGATATTCAGAAGGCAGTAGGTCTGCAGAAGGAAAGCATGGTTTCAGTTTATTCAAAAGGGTTTGAATAAATGAGGTTGTAACAGGTTTGAAATGAAAAGGGGGCGGTGGGGTTGAGGAGTATGAGGGTATTGTGAAGGTATTAGGTGATAGTTGACTGGCTAGTAATTGGATAGTATCTGTAAAAAAGGCATTGAAGGTATTAGCTGTATGGATTGGATTATTCAGGTCTGTATTTTGAGGGTTTGGTGTAGTAGATTTACCTGGGTGGAGTAATTGCTTGATGCTGGCCCAGAATTTCTGTGGGTTGTTGTGATTAGGTTGTTGATATTGTAAGTAGTAGTTTTGTTTATCAGAGAGTATGGCCTTTTTAGTTGAAATTTCTTAGCTTTCTAAATGTTAGTTGGTCAGTGGTGTTTTTTGTCATTCTCCATTTGGCCCAGTAGTTATTTCTGATGTGAATTTTGTGTTTGGTTTTGCTGGAAAGCCATGGGGCAGGCTTGGCCTTAATTCTTATAGATCTGGTTGGAGCATGGTGATTAAGGATGGCAAGGAAGGTAGAGTTAAAGAAGTTAACGGCTTCATCTAAAGGAAGATGTTTTAAGGGAGCCCAGTTGCAAGCTCTAAGTTCAATTTTGAATAGATCAGGGTTAAATTTCTTTTTGGATCTAATATGTCTGGTAGAGGTTGGGGTAGGGGTGTTGGCTTTATGTATAATGATATAGGTGAGTGAGTGGTCACTAATGTCATCAGAGAGGGTTCCAGAGTCATAGTAGTGAGTGTGATTGTTAGTGAGAATCCAATCTAGTGTGTTAGCTTTCTTGTTAGATTTATTTATTCTGGTGGGGGAGGTAATGGTCTGGGAGAAACCATATAGGTTTATGTGAGTGGTAGGGAGGTTACTACAATAGGTATTCCAGTCTAAATTCATATCGCCTAGGATAATGGTTTCTTGAGGTAGGTGTTGGGATAGCCAGCAGAGGATATTTTCCAAGGTGGCTATGTTATTTCCAGGGGGCAGATACATACAGATAATATAGATTGATTTAGCATTGTTAAGTTAAGGTAGCTAGTCATATATATATACTATATTATATATATAATATAGTCATATTCAGTTTGCAGTACAAATTCCTCCTCCAACTTGCCTAAGGCTACATTGGCCAGGCTAGGGGTCATAGCTGCACCCATGGCTATCCCCCTTGACAGTTTGTAAGCCTGGCCATTTAACTGAAAAAATTGTAACTCTACATCAACTTTATTAGCTTTCCCATGCATTCAGTTTGCCCTTGTGTAGCATTGTTATTTCTTCTCTAAGCATCTGTAGCTGCTTCAATACAGTACGTGTGGTATCACAGTGTATAAGGCTTCAACATCAATAGTTACCAAAATGCTTTGTTCATTCACATAAATTTCTTTTATTTTTCCTAAAAAATCAAGTCAATCTAAAATAAAAGATGAGTTCTTATCAGCAAGAAGCTGAAGAATAAAATCTAAGTATATGGCAGTGGCCTCTGATATGGAGCCTCCACTTGCAAAAACAGGTCTGTAAGGTTGATCTTGCTTATTCCTATGAGGTTTTGGGAATCCTGAAAAAACAAGGTAACTTAGTGTGAGAATTGATCAAATAGTCAAAAGATTTTTTACTAATAAGTTCTTCATTAAGCATTGTGGTTAGCTTATCTTTCCATTCTGTATATGCAGTTTTAATCCCCTCAAAGGCATGTTTAGAATAAAACTCAGGTGTGTTCAGCATGTTCTCTATTTCCATTATATAACATTCAGTATCATTAACTAGTATGCTCCCACTCTCATCAGCCTTCATAACATGTCTAGTTCTATCATTGTTCAAATTCTTAAGTGCTAATATCTCATACTTTTAAATATTATAAAATATACATGTTGGTGGTTTTTGAGAGCCTTTCTTATGTCAAACTCACCTTTTGTCTCGAAGGCTGCAAGTGTGGGATGCAGTGGGGGCAAAAATTCCTGGGTCTTTTAATTTTTTTCTTCATTTTGTTTATCTTCCTCCATTTTATTTTTCTTGTGAAATACAAGTTTCAGATTCAACTTTCTCACATACAATCATTTGTGTCATATTGCTCCTATCGTAATGTATGAATATAAGTCCTCTGTTAAGCACTTTTTTCTTCAAGTGCTGTCAGTGGTTTCTTTGAATGACTCTAGATCCTGGGGGCTAATTCCATCTGCAGACTCGTGGCCCTGATGGGTAGAGCTTATTGTTCCCAATGAACCTCGGCTCTCTCACCTCTGTCCACTGCTTCAACCTACTCTAGTTGTTCTGGTCCTCCCTTCTTGGGTTCAGGTAGTAGTTAGCTTCTTGGCTCTGGACCCTTGGTGGGCTGCATCTCTGGTTGTAGTTGTAATTGTTGTGATGATAATTCCTCTTTATGTGTACTGGGCTCTGGTGATATGAGCCCTGGGAGTTGTATTGTGGCTGGGTAGGATTCCGGTTTTCTCTTGTGTTCATCTGTGGGTTTCAAGGGGTAGTGGATGCTATCGGTCAGTTTTTCATTTGTCTGCCCCTCATTTGTCTGTCTGGTCCACTGGGTGTTTTCATGTTGTGAAGAACCTGTTCATCCCTACCACCAGCATTACCAGCCTGAACATTCAGATTGTTGTTGCCAACATTATTGTAAATGCAATTATTGTTGGCATTACTGGCATCATAATTATTGTTATTGGTATTATTGATGATACCTGCAGGTGTCTGTGTTACTATGTTGCTGGCTGTCCTTTTAAAGCATCTCCTGTAGTTCTGCCATCCATTTCCACCTCCCCTTCTGGATCTATGCTTTGTGAGACATGCTGGATCATCTTTTTTTTTTTTTTTTTAACTCAACACTCATGGTGGTGAGGTTGGAACTAGACAGATTCCTGTGCATGTTTATTTTTTTCATGTTGATATATATCAGTCCTTTATCCATTATTCTGCTGGAACAGACTGCAAATTGTTTGCTTAAAACATTTGCCCAGTGTTGAGGTCAAACCGATAGTTGTATAATTTCCAGTGATTGTTGCATATATCCTTTGGGTTCTGGGACAAGTGCTTCCTTCCATATGTGTGTTGGGAACATATCCCTCCACCGGTGATTGCTGAAAAAGTAAAAAAAAAGGCATGATGCCAAGCCACTTTCTATGCCAGAAAGAAATATCCATTTAAACCATTCTGAGGAAGGACAGATCCTTTAAGATGAGATTAGAAAGGAAAGTAAAAAGTACCAACAATAGAGGTAGTTCTGGTACAAAAAATGTGGGTGTTGATGTTCTTCATCTCACATTGCTGCAGTCCTTACACTTGGGTAGTCCGCTGTCCTCGGTCGCGGCCCCATCAGTATAATATTGAGGCTGAAGGCGCATTTGACTGACATCAGGACGCCAGGGTACAAATGCGCATGTACCGCCATCCCATGGGCCTTCCACGCATCTTCCGCGGTAGGAGTGCAGAAGCAGCACGGTTGGCGCTTGTTAAGCGTTCTTGGTTTTCCAACGTAAAGTTCAGTTGGCTGGCTCAAGTGTAAATATTTCAGTTTGCCTGGGTCAGTTTTTTCATTTCAGTGTGATAATAATAATTGTATTTCAAAGTCAATAATTGCATTTCTTGTGGGAAACAGATACTTTGATAGATCTTTATTAGGGATGTATTCCTTGCTTAGGCCTGAGCACGGTGCTAGATTTAACGCATCTGTAAGTAAAGAGGAGATTTTAATGCAAGGTAGGAAGATTGGATTGGTTGTAGCGGTTAAACTGGGAAATGATGCAATGCACGCCCATGTCGAAGCGCTAAGGACAGCAGTTCCAGAGGCAAGGAAGAAGCGCTGGCAGACCGTACGCTCGAAGGCCGTAGAGGTGTCGGTCCTTAGGGGTGGCCAGTGCGAGGGGTGGTGTTCCACGGGTGAGACTTGGCCTCAGGGTGAGACTTTGGCCTCTCAGGCCTTGTGGCAAGTCAAGGGGGCTAAGTCATAGGGCTTCTCCTCCCTCCTAGGGGTGGCCCTTCCTAGGGTGGCTAGGCCCTCTCCCTCTGGGCAGGCCAGAAAGTGCCAGGTTGGGCATTGTTTGCCTTTTTCAGGTACTGTACTGAAGAAGCTCTTATGCTTAAAAAGGCAAGAGGCCCATGGTAAGAAGATTTGATTACTTTGATTAGGGATTAAGAGGCCTATGGTGAGCCTGAGCTGGGGGTGGAGGGTGAGCTGCTTGATTCTGATGCTGGAATTGTACTCCAGTTACTTCTCTGCCTGAATCTCTGGATGTGGATGATCTTCTTCATGATTTCTCCTCCTCCTGGAGGCGGGCTTCTTTCAAACTCTCATTTCATTTCGGGAGATTTTAATTTTTTTGCTTTTACCCATGATAGGAGGAAAAGGCTTAGAAGGTTGTTTTACCCCAGCATAGGTTTTTTTTTATACCTCCTGTTTTGGATGTCTCGGCCTCCTCTACTGTTTTACCCTATGGAAGGATGTTTTGCCTCCCGCTCCTGTTGCTCCTTCCTGTATGCCTGGGTGCCTGAGAACTGGCTACATCTTTTAAGAGGTCTTAAGCAGACCTGAGAAACCCAGAGCCAGGGACCAGAAGGGAGGAAGGGGGGTTGATAAGAACCGGGAAAGAGTTGTGTTGAGCTAGGGCTTCAGGCTAGATGGGGAAAGTAAAGTTTTTAAAAGAAAATACTTCATGATCTCTTTGAAATCAAGCTTGAAACATGGCTTTATATGTTGACTATCTCCTTTCACACCAAAGTCTATGGTTGATGCTAGTAATTAAATTGACAAGGTGAGTTGCTCTATTTAGTGTATTGAACAAAATTGGGTGCATGTTTAGATTCAGTTCTGTGTGGTTTTGATGCTGTACAGGCTCCTCTAAGCTGTCAAAGGCTGCCTTACATGTTTCTTTGCAGTGGCGTTATTCTAAGGGATTGCTGGACGTGGTTGAAAAGAAAACCTGAAGGATTTTAGATAAAGATTTTGAATCTGACTTACAATCTGACGAGACTGTTTTAGATTTTTTTTGAAGAAAATTGAAGACAAATGGAAGTCTTATGCAATTAGTTAAAGATTTTTTGCAGGTTGTGCAGGTTCAGCTAAAGCAAGTTTTGCAGGCCAGCTCTCCAAGCATTTCAGGTATGATTCCCAGTCTAGTAGATCAAGGCTTTCAGGGGATCTAGAGGGGCTCTTCAGGCTTTCAAGGCCAAGTTCAGGCTTCCAGGTCAGGTGTTCGGGAGACCAGGGTTTTCGTTTGGGCAGTCAATGACTCATTTTCAAATGCCAGAGCCTTCTCGCCCAAGACCAATGGGCTTGCATTTGTTACAGCTAATCACCCAGGTCAAAGAAGTATACCTGGCCTTAAGCCGACAAATGGATATTGGACTCAAAGGTTACAGGTTGGTCACACAATTTTTTTACATACCCTCACCATGGCCATAGTTCCTCTCGCCTTGCCTCCAGAGAGAAGGCAGGCCATCACACTGTCCTCTTGGTACCAAAGAGGGGGCCGGTCCCTATGCCATGCTTGGCCTAGGATATTATTCCTCGCCTGTTCCTAGTACCAAAGAAGGGGAACACGTGGAGTTAAATTTTGGATCTATCTATCCTCAACACTTATCTGGACATTTGGAGTTCAAAAATGTTGACGTCTGGACATTCTTTGCTCTCACTGTATCAGATCATTGGATGGCCCTTTTGATCCTTCAAGGATCATTTCAGTATCTTTCTATCGACCAAGGGCTTTGCATCTGCAAGCTGCTGGGACTTTTTATCGTATCTCTCTTCAGCCTTTTCGGAACAGATCATGCCCCCAGAGTGTTCACAAAGTTCTGGGTCTAGTGATAGCTTCTTGCTTTCTGCAAGGCTGAGGAATGATAGCTTATTTGGAGCTATGCTGGTATCCTGGATCTATGAAAAGAAGAGTCAGCCTTCCCATTTGGGTGATAACGGAGCAGAGTGCTAAGATATTTAGGGCATCGTGTGAACTAAATAAAGTCCAGTCTAGTACCCTCTCAAGACATGTGCTTTCTGGTGTGTCCGCTGAATACAGCATCCTTTATGGCCTTTTTACCCCGGATCAACAAAAAGAGTCCATCCCTTACACCATCAGTCCTATTAGATCCCAGGACAGTCCTTCAAAATGTACTTCCCCTTAGGGGACATGGCATAGACACTTGGTGCTTCATACCAAACTGCATAAAGGAAGCTTGTGCAGGCTCTCAGTGGTATGTATCAAATCATAGGATGTAGACACTAGGCGATCATTCATTTTACCTTGCAATCAAAAGGAATTTTTGTGGTGGGCTCAGGAAATCTGTCTACAATATACAAAACTGAACCCAGATTACATGAACAGATTGCTTTAACAGATAGATCAGAAAACAGAGAGTTTGCATTAAAAATGGAAGTGGATACAAGACAAGGTGGGTGGCCATGACTACAGTCTCTATATCAATCTAAAGGAGATGTTAGCAGTCCAGTTTGGCAGTAATAGCTTCAAAGATTTTATTCTTCCAGGGGGGGTGTTGATTCTAACAGAGACAACACTTTGTCTTCAGGCACAGGTTCAACAAGATACACAGAACGCTCTTCCCAGGCAAGCAATGATTTTAAGTGTGATGGGAACAGTTTCTCTTGGATCTGTCAGGCAAGGATTCTGCCATCAGCACCCCTCTCCTTGAGCACAGTGTTTTCTTGAGCTGATCCCCACGAGCCAAAGCAGGAATTGTGGATGTTTGTGTCCATGAAATTGAAGTGTCTGCTCTTTCTACAATTTCCTGTTCGCTATCTCCACTAAACCATCAGCTGCCAAAGCGCTGCACAAAAAAGCCATCACTTCCACAGCTTGAGTTGATTTCCTTTCTTCTCATAGCAGCACGTTGTATGCATGGTTTTGCAATTCTCTGTTCCCAAAGGTACTTTCCTAGGTCAGCTGCCTCAAGCCAAGGATGATTTTAATAGCTCAACAGGCCAACACATTTTATGAGCTTTGGGGTGCTCCCTTTTCTCCATGTTTTGAAAAGTGTCACAGAGCTTGGGCCATTTGCTCAATGTCAAATCTCACATTCTTCATTGAGAGATTTGAATTATGTTTTCAACAACCACCTCTCATCTCAACAGCCACCTGTTTTGAGCCATGAATTCAATATCTTGCCACTAGTACAAGGAAGTTGTGATGATAAAAGTATTGAGATTTTTATTTTGGAGTGGCAAAAGATTTTGATGTTTCTTGAGCCTAATTTGGATGTGGCTCTGCAATATCTTACTGAGTTACTGAAGAAGGTTTTGTGTTTCTTCTATTAAGGTTCCCTTACTGGCAATCTCCTTGTCTATGATGAGTTTCCTAATTTGCTTGCTGCACTTTCCTTTTTTATGATCTTAGTCATGGAAGAATTTCTTGTTTTTGGTTACTTTCCTTTAAAGGGTTTGGGATGGTGCTTTTATGTTGGAGAAGCTCACTCTTCGTCCTAATAGCCCTTGGCTACTTCATCAATGAAATATGAAACATTGGAAGACTGCTTTTTGTTGCTTTTTACCAAACTATGAAGGGTTTCTAATTGCAGGCCCTCCAAACGTGTCGGAGCCTTTCTTGGTTTTCCATAAGGATAGGTATCAAAACGCATATTTTCTATTTAGATGTATAAGGGCAGGTCTTTGAGTTTTAAACCAAACTAGCTTTTTGCCTAAGGTTTATGCAAATGTTGCGTCAAAAACTTCATATTTCTACACCTTTAGATGTACAAGAAAACAAAAGGATTCTTTATCATTAACTAAAGGGTTTAGGGCAGTCTTTTGACATGTTATGAGCTTTATTTCAACAGCCTCAGGGCTCGAGGTGTCAAAAGCAGTTTTGCTTTTGGATTGGGTGGCAACTCAGGGTCTTTTTGTGGGCATTATTCAAGGCCACTTCCAGCTGGGATTAGGCCTCATTCCACTAGGGGCTAAAGCCAGGGCAACAGGGCCACTGCTGGAGTGGCAACTGGTGATATTTTGCACTCTCTACTTAGTTTTGGTGCCTACCTTCCACCATTCTGTGGTGAGGATTACTTGGGTGTACAGTGGTTTTGCTCTAGGCATTATTGCCTGCCACTTTACTCTAAATCCAGGGCTGGTTTTGCCACTGCTGTTTTGCAGGGCATCTGGGTGCTCCTGCTTCCTTGTAGTTAGACATCCTCCTATGAATTGACCTGTACAGTTTGGTGGTGGGTTGGAATGCAGATGTGTGAGATGAAGATTGTTAGTTTATTGTCTTGACATCAGCTCCTTCAAGTGAAGTTATATGCGACTGTGGGTCAATTTGACTCCATTGTATGACTGAGGATATTGTGTATATAGTTAGATGGAGGGTAGGTATTTTGTATATTCGTACATCTTTTGACCGACGTGGGTGGTGGTTGACTTTCTGCATGTTCCTATATTAATTCTGCAAACACTTTTCATATAAGAAAGAGGAAATATAATGTGAGGGGGTACTAGTCATGTAACACGTCTAATGTGGTCTACTTAGTACAGTGTAACCATTGTCCAGCTTTTTATGTTGGAAAAACCAGTAGACCTTTTAAAAAGCATATTTATGAACATATTTTAGACATTAGGAACAGAAAATCCACTAATGCACTTTATAGACATGTGGAAAAGTTTAACAATTATAGTTTTAATTTCTTGATTATTGAGCAGGTTAAAAATGATATGCAACGGTGGATTATGGATGAACACTTAGGAGTGAGTTGAGATGGCAAATATTTTTAAATGCGTACAACCACCCTGGGTTAAATGACAGTTGTCCTATTACCCACTTATTAAAGCTTATGCATTACAGCATAAAGTGACTAAGGTTGTAGAATTAATTTTACATTTTTACATATATTTAAATAGAAAGTATTTTATATGGACTATGTAACAGTTTATTTATGATGTTTGTATATAGTTTTTAACTTCTTCTTCTTTCGTCTTTTCCCAGTTAGGGGTCGCCACAGCGGATCACCTTGTCCGCTCATGATTGGCAGTGGAGTTTTACAGTGTCGAGTTGCCAGCCCGGCGCCCAACCTTCCACAGAAGGCACACACACGCACACATTCAGACCTAGGGCCAATTTAGAGTGTCCATTCCACCTGCAGCATGTCTTTGGGATGTGGAAGGAAACCGGAGCACCCGGAGGAAACCCACGCAACTACAGGGAGGACATGCAGACTCCACACAGAAGGCACCCCAGCCGAGGATCGAACTGGAGAACCTCTTGCTGTGAGGCGGCAATGCTAACCACTGCACCACCATGGCCGCCCTTGTATATAGTTTGTAACTAATTGTATAAATTTACAATATTAAGTGTTTATGACTTTAATGCTGTTGAATCAGTTAACAACATCATGTGACTTTGAATAGGGATATATATTTGGAGTTTTTTAGTATGTACTTGTTGTTTTGATGAAGTTTTTTTTAATGAAAGCGCTTAACAACTGGTAATAAAATTATGTATCACCTCTTTGCCACCATGAGGAAACAGTTGTGATCATCACCCTACCACCATGAGGAAACAGTTGTGATCACCACTGTTCCACCATAAGGAATCAGTTGTGATCATCACTCTACCACCATGAGGAATCAGTTGTGATCATCACTGTGCCACCATGAGGAAACAGTTGTGATCACCACTGTTGCACCATGAGGAATCAGTTGTGATCATCACTCTACCACCATGAGGAATCAGTTGTGATCATCACTGTGCCACCATGAGGAAACAGTTGTGATCACCACTGTGCCACCATGAGGAATCAGTTGTGATCATCACTCTACCACCATGTAGAAACAGTTGTGATCATCCCTGTGCCACCATGAGGAAACAGTTGTGATCACCACTGTGCCACGATGAGGAAACAGTTGTGATCATCACTGTGCCACCGTGAGGAAACAGTTGTGATCATCACTCTACCACCATGCGGAAACAGTTGTAATCATCCCTCTGCCACCATATCTGCAGCAGTACAGGAATAGTGTAAAGCAGACTAGTTGGTACAGAGTTGCATAATAGAAGATACCACCAGCTGGGATACCAAGGAGGGCTGCATCAGGTGGAAGCATGAAGGATTTTAACAATAAAATTGCCTTTGGGCACCTTCCCCTGTTTGAGGACAAATAACCACATAGATCATGCAGTCTTGTTACTGTGGTTATGTAAGTTAGTCCCCAACATATTCTAAAATGTTGCACTGAGAGAGACAGAAAGACAAAAGACCAGCTAAAGTTTCTGGTTTCCTTGCAGCATGAAACCACAATATGCAATTGTTCATTTGCACATATTGAATTGACTGGATGTACAGAACTAAAGGCATGTTATGTCACAGTATGGAAATGTAGTACAAGGCAGCTGTCGTTCATTGCCACCCCCCTCTTTTGTTCTGTTTGCCAAGTGCATGCCTTAGGCATATGTAAATTAACTGCATAAGCAGCTGTCTTTTTTAAAATCACTTTATTATTCGGAGAATATAATGGAGTTGTTAGGAGCAGGGCATGCCAGTGATCTGTCTGATATAACAGGTTTCATTATACCAGCTGGAAACATCCACTGTGTCTGCATTATTGAAGTCTCTGCTGCTTACAATGGCTACTGCTGATTCCTTTCCAAGCACTGAAGCCTTTAGCTGTATCTTGGCAGCATGTTCGGAAATCTGTCCCATTATCCTTCTGCAGAGGCAGCTGGCAACACTGGTTCTGTAGTACTTTCTGACATTCTGTACAGTATGTAGTAAGGATGACCATCAGTTCTTAGGAAGTCCATGACAGAACAGACTGAAGGCTGCAAGTTTTATATCTCGGGTAAAAATATAGCATCTTCATCTATAGAGGAAATGATAGAAGCGGGGGTGACATGATATATTTTTTCATGTCACTAAAGGGACTTAAAACATTTCAATGATGTACTGTTTGCAGAGGACTGAGAGAAGGGCAGAGTTATGCGATCTCAGAAGTAAGGAGGAATTCAGTGTTAGAGCACTTGTTTATTGAGGATACAGTTTTTCACAAAAGGTAGTGAGTGCATGGAGGAAACTTTCTGAAGTGTCAGCAATGTCATACACAATGAAGAAATTTGGTGTACTAAGTGAAGACAAGACACTGTTTAGCTAAGAAAGGAGGGGAGATTACAATTTGTTCCAACTTGTGCACGAAGCTTGTCGCATGAGTAGGTGATAGACAAGAATAAGCGGGTCATACAAACTGGGCCTAGAGGTTTTCCTTTTTATTTTGTTACAGAATGAGTTTGAAAGGGGTACTGTTACCCTCAGGAACACTAGGCTATACAAGTAAATGAAAGGAAAGCTGCACACAGTCCCTTTGACAATGAGGTTTCACAGTAATAACTGATAGAACTGGTAATCGTGTCATTCGCTACAGGAAGAAGGAATAGCTATAGACAGTTACCTAAGATTGGGGGCCTCAGTCTAAAGATGGCATTGGCAAATATGAGGACACCAGAGCTTGTTGTGCAGGGCACCTATGTCGGAAGTATATAGTGCACAACTGAGACAGGTAAGCCATGGAAAGTGGCAATCAGGGTGGACAGCAGACTTTTTTGCTTCCTGCATTTATAGCATTATCAGTAGAGTTTCAGTATGCATGTCTGGACCAGAGTAGGGCAAGAGATAACTGTTTGTATGAGGTTTAAACCACTTAGGAAATATTTGGATTTACCCACCTCCCTAGATATTATTAAAGAAATATTTTTATTGTTTTATTTCCACCATTTCAAAGATCAAAGGAAGTTTGTAATGTAGAAGTCATGTAGTCTTTTTTTCTGTGTGCAGGGGGATGTACAGTTACCTTAATAACATTCTGTGGTGTATGGCTTTTAACCAGGAATGGAATAGTAGCACAGAAGAGACTTAAGAGTGGGCTGCCTGATTTTGATTACAGAGAATAACCTTCTTCTTCTGGCTTTTTCCCGGTTAGGGGTCGCCACAGCAGATAACCTGTCAGCTCATGATTGGCAGTGGAGTTTTACGGTGTTGAGTTACCAGCCCGGCACCCAACCTTCCACAGAAGGCACACACACACACATGCACTCACACCTAGGGCCAATTTAGAGTGTCCAATCCACCTACAGCATGTCTTTGGATGTGGGAGGAAACCGGAACACCCGGAGGAACCCCACGCGACCACAGGGAGGACATGCAGACTCCACACAGAAGGCACCCCAGCCAAGGATCGAACCAGGGGACCTCTTGCTGTGAGGCGACAACGCTAACTGCTGCACCACCGTGGCCACCCATTACAGAGGATAACCTACATTTCTGAAATACAGCATAGTGAGAAAAACACTGCAGAAAATGGCAATAAAACATCATAATCTTGTTCATAACTGATTTACTTCAGTTTGTGTGTATGCAACCAGGAATATAAAGTGTCAAGCACTGCATTCAGATATTTTTTGACGGCACAATAATTTGTCCAAGTCAAGGGAATTAAACATTCTACCATCAAACACACAAGTGACATAAAATGAGTGCAGATTAGCCAGCAAAGAAGGCATGAGGGGTAAGTGTGCTATTCGTAATATAATTCAAAATATGTATTAGTAGTGTAGCAAGAATGGGGAGAAGGGGACAGTCACACCGGGTGAAAAGCATTAAAGGGTGTGTTCAGGAGTTCCTGTAGCAGTACTGATGTGGTGGCACAGAAATAACACTTAAGTTTGATCATACACCACTACCATTCTCCATCTCTACTCTTTATAGTTCAACAGTAATTTTACTTTACTTCTTAGCACCTGTTACCTTTTCAATTGTGTACTAGGCTAACAACCACAAGGACCTTTTTAAGCCTAGCCATGCATCACTCTGAGAAGTTTTGGAACATTTGATTAGTATAAGCAGGGGCTTGGGAGTTGAACCATTACAGGCTGCCTGTGTCCATTAGAGACATGGGTGCAAAACCAAGCATGAATTTCCTGTTCCCTATCCAGTTGTTCAAGTTTAAATTGAATTGAATCAGGGAGGAACTCTGCTTCACAAAGATGGGGACCCTATTCAGAGATGGGGCAGTTTCTGGGATGCATACATGTCTCTTCCGCAGGTCCTATTTATATCACAGGCAAGATTTATGTCTTTGGAATGGGTAATTCTGGTGCTGTTTATTTTGCAGATGTGCAGGAGGTCCATCAGTGTGGGGTCTGGCAATGCCCTGTATGCCAGGCATAGATCTCCCCTCAAAAGCTTATAGGAGACAAAATACAGGGATAGGGCCTTGAGGCAATCTGCATAGGACATGTTACTTACACCCTGAATTCGTTTAGTGATGAACCTCTGTGGACATTCCAATTGTTGGATATTCCTGGTTAGGTATATACCAAATGGGGCACAGTACTCAATGTTAGGTCTGATGAATGCTAAATACAGTGGAACAGTGACTTCTTTGGATCTAGATGCCATACTTATGTTTATAAGTTGCACAACATAGAATGATTTCTTCACTACTGTAGACATGTGATGGTCAAAGGCTAAGCTACTGTCTATGTTTGTCCCCAAGTCCCTCACTACTGGGTCAGCTCTTAGGGGTGTGTTGTCAATATGATAGTTTCCAGGGGTAGATGACTTCCTGAAGGATACTATTATGCAGTTCTTGGCATTTAGATTTAGTCCATGGCTGTGTCAGCCCTTGGTGGAGAACATTTGTGTCTGTGGTCAGTTCAGTGACAGCTCCTAATTTGTAATTATCTGCAAATTTAGTCAGCCAGAGGACATTGACATTGGCCTTGACTTCAGAGAAATAAATGACAAAAAGGAGCAGTCCTAGGACCAATCCCTGAGGGACTCCATTTGTGACTGGCCTCTTTGTAGAAGTGGACTCCCCAGTTCTAACTTCCTGGGTACTGTTTGTGAGCCAATTCTATCCACTGGATGACATAAGAGTTTGTACCTAACCTCTTAAGTCAACAATGTCTGAGTGGTAGATTTTGTCATATACCTTGGCCAGGTCAAGGAGGTTGGCAGTGTAAACCATTTTATCCTCCTCCATTGCTTTGGTGACCTTCTCAAAGAAGTCCACCAGGTTGAGTAGGCATGACCTGCCCTTGCTGTAACCAAATTGGGTTGGGTCCAGTGTCTGGAGGTTTCCTCTGCCATCATTTCCATGGCTTTGCATATGAGACTAATGAGACTTACGGGTCTGTAGTTTCCAGGGTCTGCAGATGGCCCACCTTTGTGTAGAGGGTGACTGTTGCTGTTCTCCATTCATGAAACATAAAGCCTGTTTAGAGGCTGCAGTTAAATAGTATTTCCAGAGAGCCTAATAGATCATGTTTCATGCTATTTACAAGGCAGCTGGGATATTGTCTGGGCCCATTGGTGCAGTAATTCGCATTAGAGACAGCATCAAGGACCTGTTCCCTAATGATAATGCAGGGGGAGTTCTATGTGATGGTATTTCCTGAGGGAAAGTTAATGGGGAGAGAGGGGTAAAGTTGGAGCTGAATTTGTCAGTCAGTAGGTTTGCTATATTTTCTGGCTAAGTATAGGTGGCTGTATTTACAACGAGCTCTGCATACAATTGTGTATTGCCTTTGAGGTTGCAGAGATAGCTAAAGAATACCTTCTGGTTGTCCTTGGCCTGGAAGGCCAAATTCAACTCAAATTTGGATCTGGTAGACTTTATTTGTCCTCTGAGTTGTTTGTTTAGTTTGGTGAGAGTGCTTTTATCCTGCTGGGTGCTGCACTTCCTAACTTTTGCCATTTTTCCTAACATTTTCTTCCTGTTATACAGCCTATTGATTTTGTGATTCCACCAGGGTGGTTTGTTTTTTGAGTTAGTTCTGTTCTACTTTCTGGTGGTACAGCTGCCTCTTTGCAGGTACTAACATGCTTGTGTAGGTTTCTGTGTACAGTTCTACATAGGCAGCAGTGTTCTCATGGTTTGTGGGGGCTTGAAATTTTGCCAGGTTTTCACTTAATAGTAGGAATTTAGCCTTAAAGTGGTTCCTGAATATACCAGGGTTAGCTGGGGTTCCAGGTTTTTTTTACTTCAAAAGAGACCATTTTGTGGTCTGACATTACCAGAGAAGACATTACATTAGAGGGTGTGCAGCACTCTCCCATATTAGTGAGGACCAGATCAAGTATGGTTGCACCCCTTGTTGGTGTACTGACAATATGGTCCAAGGATCATTAAAACTTGTTTTTTTACTTATGTTAAATATACTGAATTATACTTTTTACTTGTAACATTTTTACAATAATGTTATTTCTCTTTTCCTGTGAACACATTATATGATCTAATGTGCAACCTTGTACCTTTACTTGTTTGTTTGTTTTTTTGGCATGTTTTCCCATGACCCTATGAAATTGGACCCTGCTGAGCCAGTAAACAAAATGTAAGTAAAAAAAATACATATGAATGCATACATACATACTTATTGTGATTTTCATATACTTCCACAACATCCTGTCACACTTCCTACTTTATTTAGACTTTCGGCTTTTCTCAGTTAGGGTTCCGCTATTGATTGGCAGTGTATTTTTACAGTGTCGAGTTATCAGCCCAGCGTCCAACCTTCACAGAAGGCACAGCCTGTCATACTTCCTACTAATGCTTCCTATTTTCCTTCTGTGAGTGTTTGCATTTGTGCCTATATTTTTTAAGCTGATACAGTTGCATGACTTGACTGCATTGTTGCTTTCTTTTGTTTAAGGTTATACAACCACATGTCTTGTTTAGCATGATATTCTTTACATTTCTAGAATTCTTCTCCTAACCTTCTCAGTCACTTTTACTAGGAACCATATTTTTGTGTTGGGAATATATTGGTTAGGTAGGAGTATTGGGAGCTCATCACAGTCCTACCTTAAAACTGTATTTGTCTGTTAATTCAGTGCTCATCCCAGCTTAATGATGTGCATCAGTTTAATGCTACTCTTTGCATATTTGGTCATTGTCAACATTTACACAGTACAGTAGGAAAAAAAATTCAGTATCATCTTAATAATGAAAAAAATTCAAGTTGACAGTTCGTCCTAGCTTTATTCTTGTTATAACTTAACAAGGCTGATAACTGTGACTTAATAGAATGCAATAAAATGACTTCAGCAGTGTTTTTTTTTTCCTTTTTTTTTTCCAGCATAGAGCTGTCTACGCCCCTTTACATCAATATGTTTTCTTATTTTCCTTTAGTTTGAAAGTGTAATGTGATACAGATTCTGAATGTAAAGGGAGAAGCTGAAAATTTCACTGGCATTATTTCGTGTGGAATGACGATGATTGATTAGTGAATTTCATTTACTTTTTTTCCTAGCTGGTATACTGTGCTACTTTTATAAATATAGAACTAGAACATGGAATGCTATTTTATTTGTATTTTATTCTTCACAAGTTTGTGGCCGGAGCTTTTAAATATTTAGTATTTAAAAAAAAATAAAATAACTGAATCTTGATAATTTTGTTCATTAAGAACACCACCACCACCATCACCATCATAATCATAACCAAACCCTTTTTCCCATTTTAACATGGAAATGAGGTGTTGTGTCAGCTTTTGCTACATCTGCTTATTCTGAGCCCTTCCAGTCTTTTTCTACAGTCATGCCTGACTGTCACAGTTCTCCTCTCACAAAATCCATCCTTCTTGTGGATGAACGTCATCCTGTATTGTTGTTTTCTTCCTGTTTCTCCCAGTCTTCTTTGCTAAAATCTTCTGCTTTGCTGTACATGTGACTAAACCACCATAATCTGCTCTTCTTGACCTTTAATGCAACTGGGGTTACTTTGGCTTCTGCTCTGATGCCCTTAGTTCTGTATGTGCATCCTAGTACCCTTCTCAGGCACTTAGTCTACATCACCTCAAGCTTCCTCAGCTGCTCTACCTTCAGTTGCCAGATTTCTTTGCCATAAAGGTGTACTCATCTCACCACTGTCTTTATACACCTTACTTTTCGGCTTCTTTGGCATTCTTCTGTCATACTCTATCTCTGGCCCTTTGTTCCAGGTGGCTGTAGGAACCACTGATTCTAGGTCTGACTTCCTCATTCAGACTTCCCTTCTCTTCAACCACACTTTCCAGATACTTGAAACTGTTAATCTGTTCCACTATTTCCCTTCTGTCTCAATTTTCAGCTCCTTCTGATCCTATTTATAATCAGTTTCAGTTCATATGCCTTCAGTTTTGAATTATAGTCTCATATCATTTGCTGATGTTCCAGTTCATTGTTTTCCTGTAGTGCCACATCATCAGCATAAAGCAACTTTACTGATCTCTCTCCTTTGAGTTTTTGTAATAATAAACTCCATCACAAGTATGAATAGGTTTGGGCTCAGAGCTGAACCTTGATGCACCCCCCCCACTTCCACCAGGAACCCCTTTGTGAGCCCAAACACTGTTCCTACTTGTGTCAGTGGATGCCTCTACATAGCCTGCACTAATTCTGCCAATGTTTTTGGGGCTTTGAACCATAACAGGTCTGCTAAAAGCTTTCTTAAGACCTTATCTTATGCATTCTCCACATCTAGGAATGCCCATTTGGACTCTCTTCTCATTTCCAACTTCTCCATTATCTATCTCACTACAAATATCTCGATCTGAATCTGAACTGCTCATCTCCCATCTCACTTTCTACTACTTTGAGTATTCGTTTATCTATTACCCTCTCTACCACTTTCACGCAGCATAATGGGAGTTTGAGACATCTGTACTTCTGCATGTGCCCTTTGTTCTTGTACTGGTTGTCAATTGAATGCTTATTCTCCAGTCCATACCACAATGAGTGCCCTCAGGAGCCATTCCTCACCTAACGTACTGAACATCTTGATCATGTCTGCCATGACTTCAGTTGATGTTGCTGTTTTTTCTGACTTCATTTTTCTTAGTGTTCTTACTTTTTCTAGGGGAAGGTTGTTTTCCTCTTTCATCATAGGCTGTGCACGGAACAGTACAGCTTCTGTGGGGTTTTCTTCATTCAGAAGCATCTTAAAGTGCTCCTTCTGTATGCCTTTGGCTTCTGATCTGGTGAACAGATTGTTGCTGGCATCCCTTATCAGAGGCGAAGCTGGTTAATCTGGAACCAAGTACTGTCTGTGATCTGACAACCCCCTCAAATTAAAGTCGAGCGCACCTGAACACTGGCTGGCCAGCTTATTATTGAGCAATGGCTTGTTGGCTTTGGGGCATGCAGACACTGGTTAATAAGGCATGTAGACCCCTCTCAATATTTGCTTTGGTCCCCGGTGTAGTGTCAGAGTAGGCCTGGTCCTCACCCCACGTAGCATTGGCAAATACCCATGACCGTTTTTGGCAATATTAGTTAACATGACTAAATCACCTACAGCCAGTTCTGAAACCACTGAATCACTAGTCTTGAGGCAACATTAAGAACAAATCGCTCATATTTCTAAACTTACTAAATAAATTAGTATTTTTGTTTTGGTTGTGTAGAGATCCACACTGCTGAGGTGTCTGGAATTGCATACAGGGACAGTGTTGACATGTGATACTTAATTGTTTCATGAAGAAATGATTAATGATTAAACTTAACACACAGGTAAAAAGAAAAAACTGCCTTGGAATTGTTAGGACAGGAACGTTTTTATTTTTAATACTTTACCTTTCTGAGGAGATGATATTTGCATTAAATGAAGATCGGCATATTGACTGTTAAATACTTAGATTTACTTTAACTAGACCTGGCATTATTGCAATACAAAATTAAGAATTTATTCCTTTTAGGCTGTGAATCACAGTATGCAGTTTGTACTCACCTGTGACAATGCTTGATATGTGAAAATCTGCATAAATATGATGGTAATTGAGCAGAAATGTGGGTTGGCTTTGGGCTTATATTTGTACTTATTTATGTCTCTTGTTAATAAAGTCATAAAATATACATGTAGAACAACAACTTCTGACATTTAGTTAGCTGTCTGCATAGAGAGACGTGGGAGGATGCCCTCTGAACAGAAAAAATATAGAAAATAATAGGGCAGACATATAGAGAGGCTTCCAGTGTTCCTTGCTTGCACAGATTAAGGTTTTTTTTCTGGTTTCATTTTATAGATGATGTTTGAAAGAAAATGCATATGTGTATATGCATGCCCAGGCAGTACTTCCATATCACAGATATTTCCACTGAGAATACTTTGCAATGAGATGGGAAAAGAGCAAGATAAATTGAACGAAAATGAACCAATTGCCTGTGCTGCAATACCGTGTTTAAATGATGTATTACTGAATTGTAGTTTGTCTTTTTTTGACAGCCTTAAGGTGCAGACCATTTTTTCTGTTAATTGTACTGTTTTCAGTACTACTTCTAGGAGCCTATTAGATGCTAGCTAATTTTAAAAAGGTTGTTTATTGCTTAATGTTGTTTACGTTGTGTCAGTCTAAGGAAGAGTTCTTATAACCATGCAAAAAATAAATAAGTACGTGTATTAAATAAAGTGATATTGCAGCAGCCGTGTTATTTAATTTTGTTGGGTAGTCATTATTTTATATCCACGGTGGTGCAGCGGTTAGCGTTGTTGCCTTACAGCAAGGGGTTCTCCGGTTAGATCCTCAGCTAGGGTGCCTTCTTTGTGGAGTCTGCATGCCGTCCCTGTGGTTGCGTGGGTTTCCTCCATTGCTCCAGTTTCCTCCCACATCCCAAAGACATGCTGTAGGTGGATTGGAAACTGTAAATTGGCCCTAAGCGTGAGTGCGTGCGTGTGTGTGCCTTCTGTGGAAGGTTGGGTGCTGGGCTGGCAACTCGACACTGTAAAACTCCACTGCCAGTCATGAGCGGACAGGTGATCCGCTGTGGCGACCCCTAACCGGGAAAAGCCGAAAGAAGAAGTCGTCATTATTTTATTTATTTTTTTGTTGTTCTTAAGTTTGAATTGGCACATTTCATATTCGGTCACAGAAGAAACACGGCTTGTCTCTCGATTTATGTCACTGCTTTGACTTATATACATTGATTTTAGTAGACACCACTGTATTGGTGCCAGCCATTTACTATAACTGGCATTTGCAGGTTTGGATATAGACAAGCCTTATACAATTTAGTGTAGATGTTTATTATGTCATTCATCCCTTCAAATTTACACTTATATTTCATGTACATTAATTTATATTTTTGGCTTTATTACTGCACACTGAATAATCCAGTGCAGAGATAAGATCCCTTGTCAAAACATTTGTAAGGCTTTACTTTAATCTGTTCCAAGAATGTCTAATATAAGGTTAGGCTCCTTTGCATCTAGAAGTTACTTTCAAGTAACCCGGAGTATCTTAGGGTAAAGGTATTCCAAATCTTGAACCTATATTCACCCCGGGGATAACTCCAGTGGCTCTACTCGACAGAGGCACTGGGAACTAAGGTCGGTTGGCACGATGCCAGGGTAATTCTATGGCTAGGCTTGTAAAGGCCCCAGGGCCATTATCCTAGTACACACCTGTGTTTCTGCATCTTGCAAGAAACTGTAGATGCATTTAGCTGTCTTTGATGGTTAAAGGAATGACTGAAAGGCGCTGGAAAGAAGATATATGTTCTTCAACTACAGAAAATCATATTATCTGCATTCTGGATTATTTTGCAGATTTTACTAACAAGGATTGTGCTTCCTAATGTTGGCTGGCTGTTGTTCTTTGAAAAAAAAAAATATTGTATGTGTGATATTTGTGCAAGAGTAATGCCTAGCACAATATCCCCATCCTATATTAGCAGTACATGCCTAGGTGGGTGATGTATATCTTAGTTCCTTTTGTTAGGTAATATTTCTAGTGTTCTGAAGGTCCTATCCTTTTGCCTTCCTGACATGGCATCAGATAAGTACCATACTATTGTGTCTTGTGTGTCCCCTAACTATCTACTACAACATTTTAATTTTCCAACATTCATTTTTATGATCCTGTGCATTTTATTTGTAGATGTTCATCATTAGGTCAGTGTTGCAGTAATACTGACCATTGGGACATATCTTGCTATATATCTGACGTCAGCTTTTTGCACTGTTAATTCCATCCATCCATCCATCCATGACCTCTTTTTCCCATTTTTGGACAAGGGGTCACGGTGTCAAGTCACCAGTGACAATCACCTAGAGCCAAGCTTTACACCACTGGGTGGCTAGCTGTTAATAACCAGACAAATATAAAATAGCTTTTATCCATTTTCACAACATGGCTAAACACACACTTGACATTGCTGACAGTTACCTTATTTTGTAAAGCAGTTTTAGAGGATGTTTTGCTTCTCCGACTGTATGTAACTCAATTAAGTATGCATACAATGTGACAGATGCTTCTTCCATGGCTGCTTCCACTGGATCTGTGCTGAGAAGTTTCTCCTGACTAAGACGTCAGTCATTCTGAGGATGTCAAAGGAAAAAACTTTTAGATGTTGCTTAGGATAAATATTTCCTTTCTGGCCTCCCCTTTTACTGAGATTTTCAAAAAAATTGGAAAAAAGGGTAACAAATTATACAGGGGTTCAAGCAAGTTTTTCTTTCATCGTGTTCCAAAGTTTCAGTGACATTCCCTCCAAACCAGGCTTTTTCTACCACAGAAAGTCTAATCAGCAGAAAGATAAAGATGATTAGACATGTCTAAATGCCCATCTTCAGGTAAACCTTCTAACTTCTGACTACCCCTCAACATTCCCAGCAAACATTCTCTTAAACTTCTCCTCTGGAAAAAGATCACAGAAGATTCTTGGGGTTTGAAAATTATTCAGAAAGGCTACACACTGCAGTGGAATTCTGTTCCTGTTCAACATTCAATCCCACGTATGCCTCAGAGCAGATGACATATGATTCCTCCACTCATTACAAACCTCCTGCACCAGGGCGTAATAGAAACTGTTCCTCCCCATGTAAAAGGAAAGGGCTTCTGTTCTAAGTTTTTCCTAGTCCGTTTAAAAGAAGGTACTTAGCAACCAATTCTGGATCTCTTTCTTCTCTTTTTGCAGTTCACTGTCAGCTTCTTTCAGAACATATGATTCAGTCTGAACTTGAAGTACAATCGTCTTCCCTTTTGTTCTCTGGCGTTGCTAGGTTACCATCTCTACAAATTTCACATGATGGCCTTTATTTCATTAAACAAGGTTTAGTTCCTTACAGATGACTTTCTTTTCCTGACAAAACTTTCTTTGAACTCAGCAACAGCAGCCCTGAGAACACTGAGATAAGTAGCATCCAGTGCAGATAATTTCATTTGAAATTTGGTGGTATCTAAATTCTTACTGGGCACAGCACTGTCAGCCTCTGACATTCCCAATTCCTCTCTTGCCCTTTGTGAAGTAAGTACCACGCTGGTTAATCCAAACCTAGGAGTTTCCTTTCATATTCCATCTCCACAGATGCATTAGACAGGGCCTAAGGAAGGAGCTCAGAACAGAGCACATGAACATAAAAGAAATGAAAGCATTGATGTCTGCCCCCCCAGTCTCCTCACCTTCGGTCCCCAGGGACACTTGAGACTTTGACAGACAATATCATTGTCATGTGGTACATCAACAAATGAGGTTGGGGGTACAAAACCTTACAACCTGTGCAGATTAGCAATGATCGGTAGGGACATTGCTATTCATCCCATTCCTTTTCTACAAGTAATCTACATTCCATCAGAACACCACATCTTGGCATATTACCTGAGCAGATCAAAAGCAGACCACTGCAAATGGATTTTGAACAGAGGTCTTCCTACAGATTGTCCACCAAATGGTTATACCAAAGATAGATCTCTTCAACTCCAATCCGAAACATCAGCTTAGAGTGTTTTGTTTCAAGATCCCCTGCTACTAAAGTCTTGAGAAAGTATGCTTTCTCCTTCTAATGGAATTCAAAATTTCTGTATGATTCCCTGTTCACTTCCTGTTATCCAAAAGCTATTCTTGAAGATTCATAAAGACATTTCCAAAATTTTGCTTCATTTTCAGTCCTCTAAGGGCAGTAACCACACATTACCCCACAGGATAGATTTACTGTCAAAACAGAAAAGCTTTCTAATTCACCAAAACCCGAAGACTTTCATTTCGGTCTCATGGTATGGATGATAAACCTTTTAATCCTTTTGGCAAAATGCCCATGAAAACACAGACCCCAATATAAATGTATAAACCTTAGTATCAACCCATTTATCAAGATGTTTAGCCATCTGGTGGTGTGAACTTTGGCTCTAGATGATTATCACTGGTGAAGTGACACCATAATCCCATGTGCAAAAATGGGAAAAGGGATTGTGGATGGATGGATAGATACTGATTTGAATGTCTAATTTATAGAGGGAGTTCATTCCACATATATAGTGTAGTCTTTGATAGAGATTTTGCTGTAGCAACATTTATCCATCTTCCAGTTTTAAATAAATAGTTATATCCCAGAATAATTTGAATATAATCTCTAAGCTGAATGCTTAGTGATAATCGGAGTTCCTCATTCCTCAATGCCCAATAAGCTAGATACAACTTCCCTTGTGTAAACCTATTACTTATGGAAAAAATAAAGATTCCAGTGAAGCTTGATATGGAAACATTATACAACCTAGAAATTCTCTTTGCGAATTTCCTCCCATAATTAATAAATCCCCTTTTGTATAGCCACAACATGTCATATTGTATTGAATAATAGGTCAAACATATGTAATAAATATCTTTTTAAAATAATTTTGTATTCCTTGAAACAAAGTCCTTAAAAATTAATGCTGCATCTTTTGAGCGTTTTGGTCTTAATTACTTGGCCATGTGATCTTACTGTAAAATTATTACAAATGCTAATGCCCAAAATGTTACTTTACTCATTTGCAGATGAACTTTTTCTGTATCCCTTGATTATGTTATAATGTGTCCAAATTTGGTAGCATTAGCATCTTTTGCCATTCAGATAGAGGAATAATTTGAAATCTGAGAAAGAAAAATACGTGAAATAACATTGGGCCCAAGTACTGAGCCTTGCAGGACCCCTTTAAGCACATCAGCTCATATCTTAATTAAAGTACATATGTAAGCCATTTCAGCTTATCTACCTTTGAGTACACCCTTACCTCTTATCCTATTAGGACAAGAAAGCTGTACACAACCAAAAAATAATGGGTGGACAAATGCCCAACAATAGGGACCAATTTGAAATATTTCACTTTTAAGTTTAGAAAGTTGCTAGAGTAAAAGATTTTGTATTAGCATGAACTTTCTGAAGGGATGAAGTTTAATATTCACATCTGTCATCATTTGGTCTGTTCAATTTCTAAGATTTGCCTGAAAATTTTATGAGAAAAAGATCAAAAATTTGAAGCAAAAATGTGTACATTTTGCAAAAATCCAGACATTTGAAAGGTATGATTACATCCACCTCTTTCTTTGTGCTTTGAGATTAAGTAGTTTTTAAAAGGATCCCTACATATCTGGCCCCAAGAAAATCTATTCCACCCTTTTGGGACCTGAAGTATGTTCCTAAGAAACGGACTTTACCATCTTTTGGATCTGCTTTTGCACATTGAAAGCATTTCTTCTAGTAGCAGTAACAACTACAAAATCTTTTCCAGATTGCAAGCCCTCATGTCTGTTCCACCCTTGCTGGTTTAAAATAAGGACAGGGTATCCCTGGGCTCACACATAAATTTGAAGCTGAAAGGTACTCCTGATTGACACACTTGTCATTTATGCCTAAGGTGGATACTGCATTGTCTTTGAATCAATCCAATCACCATTTTGGATTTTTTCTTAACTCCCAAACTAAGGGCAAAATAATTTTTCATTTGTTAGACGCTATTAATTTCTGCTAGTCTTACCATGGCAAATCTCTCCAAGGGCATGTTAAAACTCACTCCACAAGAGCACTATTTTCTTTAGGAGCTTTCTTCAAAGTACTGTTCTCAAAGTCTACCTTTTTTACAGGCATCTACTTGGTCTTCCACTCAAACCATGACTAATCATTATGCAACTGATGCTTTTTCTTGAGCCAGGACTGGATTTGCCAGAACTATACTTTAAGGTTACTGGACTCCACTACTGTTACTATAACTCTCTTTCAGATTTCCTAAAAGCTTTGGGAATCATCACATCTGTCAGCATTACTACAACAGTGATATAATGATTCATAGGTTCATAGATAAGTACTAGGCTATCTGCCCGAGGTTATCTATAAGCCTAGCCAGAATGTCTTAGCTTTTACTGCCCCCTTAGATTAGTTCCCTGTGCCTCGGTCCAGCAGAGCCATTAGTTCCCTGAGCCTCTGTCCAGCAGAGTGACTGCAGTGATCTCCGGGGTACATTTTCTGTTTCCCATCCACTCGTCAAGGTTTCTCTTGAAGAGTGTTAGTGAGGGGCTCTGCCTAATGTAGATTGGAATCCTGTTCCAAAGCATGGCTAGTCTCTAGGACAGGAATCTATCCTATTTATCGTTGTGGTGAGGCTTAGATCCCTGGAGCTGTGGCTCTTGGGGATTTATTTTTTTTTAGGTGGAGCATGTCCATCTGTTCTGGGTTGGACATGGCCTTGTATGTCAGGCAGAGATCGCCTCTGAGTAAACGGTATGCAACCGAGTACAGCTGGAGTTTCTTCAGTGGGGATGCATAGGGCATATTTATGAGGCCAGTAATCCTCTTGGTGAGGTACTTTTGTGGTCTTTCCAGCTGTTGCAGGTGTCTTGTAAGGTACATCCCAAATGGGGTGTTTTACTCTAGGATGGGTCTGATGAGTGATGAGTAGAGGGGTACAATAACCTCTTTTGTTCTAGATGCAAACCCTTTTGTGATTAGGTGGGCCACACAGACGGATTTTCTAACCACCTTGGCAATATGATTATCAAAGGAGAGATTACTATCTACTTGGATCCCCAGATCCCTTATTACATTTTCTGTATTTAGGGGACTACCACATATGTGGTAGTTCGCGGGTACTTTGTTTTTTCCAAAGGGGATGACTATGCACTTTTTGGCATTTAGCTTGAGGCCGTGATTTTGACATCAGGTATCTGTCTCCGTGAGACCCTTCTGAAGGATGTCTGTATCAGCTGGAGAGTCAATTATGGCCCCCAGTTTACAGTTGTCTGTGAACTTGGTCAGCCATAGTCCTCCTGTGCTTGCCTGTTCCTCTGAAAACATATACCGAACAGGAGGGGTCCCAGGACTGAGCCTTGGGAGATGCCACTTGTAATCGGTTCAGAGTCAGACCTAGAGCCTGCAACTCTCACCATGTGGGTTCTATCCATGAGCCAACTGGCAACCCATCTCATGACATAGGGGTTTATGTTCAGGCTGGTGAGCTTATCTATAATACCAGAACGGGGAATGGTGTTGAAAGCCTTTGCGAGGTCTAGGTAGGCTGTGTTGACCTCCTTTCCCTAGTCTAAAGCCTTGGTAACTTTCTCAAAGAAGTTCGCCAGGTTTAGGAGGCATGATCTGCCCTTAACAAAGCCATACTGGGTAGGGTCCAATGTTTGAAGGTTCCCAATGTCTCTGTTAATGAATTCCATGATGATGTGCTCCATAGCCTTGCAGACCAGGATAGTCAGGCTTATAGGGTGATAGTTCCTGGGGTCTGTTGTGGCTCCACCTTTGTGGAGTGGGATAACTCTTGCTGTGCTCCACTCTATAGGTACGTAGCCTGTAGAGAGGCTGAGTTTGAACAGTGTGTTTAGGTGAGGAGTTAGTTCATTTTGGAGCTTGTGTAAGACACAGCCTGGGACATCATCTGGTCCCATTGAAGCTGTATTTTTGGCTTTGGATAGGGTTGTTTTAATCTGTGTGTTGGTGATTGCTGGGGCACTACATTCTTCTGGTATGGTTATGGGCCCTTTAGGGGGTGAGAGGGAGGTGAAGTTTGCACTAAACCTGTCTGTCAGAATGTTGGCAATATTAGTCAGTTCAGTGTATTTTGTGCCATTCTGCACTAACTCAGAGCAGATCTGAGAGTTTCCACTTAGGTTCTTGACATAGTTAAAGAACGCTTTGTGATTATCTTTGGAGTCCTTGGCAATCTTTCTTTCTAGCCTTGGATGGTTTTATGAGGGATTGTAGTTTCTTGCTGATACTGATCAGGGATGTCTTTTCTTCTTTCTTCTAGGGAAGGATAAATCATGTCTGATTCTCTCCAAATATAGAGAGAAAGGCCACTGTAATTTAGCAGCATCAGGAAGTTAGACTTTGATGTCTTTTCTTCTTGGGATTTCACTCTTTTCTGCACTAGTTTCCTCCTTCTATTGTATAGCTTGTTTATGGCAGGGGTCCACCAGGCTGGTTTCCTTTTCTTGGAGGAGTGAGTCATGGTTTTGCTTGGGATAGCACGATCCATGCATGCTTGCAGGTGCTTATAGAGTGCCTTTGTAAAGGGATTCAGCAGCTTGGACAGCGTTGTCCTTTAGCATGGGGGCTGTGAACATTTCCACCTTGGTCTTAAGTAACGTGAAGTTTGCTTTTGAAAAGTTTTTCACAGTGGTTTCCTTGACTGGGGGTGGGGGCAGAATGTGGATATCCCAGAGTGCTTTGTCTATGGTCTGATCTAACTAGCGGGGGTTTGACCTTCGGTGTAGAACACCAGTCACCCATGTTGGTGATGACCAGGTCCAGTATGTTGTCACCTCTGGTGTGGGTGTTGACCAGTTGATCCAGGGTGTTTAAGTTTATAAATTATAGGAAGCATTGGGCAAGGGAGTTAGTACTTGAGTAGTTCTCCCAGTTAATGTTTGGGTAATTGAAATCGCCCAATATTAGGGCATTGGATAGGACATTCATATTTTCCAGTGTCTCCTGAAATGCGGAATGTGGGTCCTGGGTCATGGTGGGTGATCTGTAGCAAGCTACAATTTGAGTTGTAGTTTTTCCCATTGTTAATTGCACATGGATGATCTCTGAGGCATTGTGCTGTGCCACTAACCTGGAGGTGTGGGTATCCTTGATGAATTTGGATACACCCCCACCTTTTGTGTTTCAGTCCGGGTCCTGTGTTGGAAAAGTATGGTATGAGTTATAGCCTGGTAGTGCTGAGGTGCTCTTTGGAGCCTTAAACCAGGTTTCTGTTACTGCACAGATATCGATGTTCTCCATACTGACGAGTGCCTCGAGTGCATGCATTTTGAGGTTTAGACTTCTGGCGTTGAGTAGCATTACCCTCAGTTTTTGGTTACTTGTGCTATTTACGGTGGTGGGTTTGTCTTTTCAGCCTTGCCTAAAAAAGGCACTATGGGGGCAGCAAAAGCCTTGACCAGTATTCAAAAGACTAAGGGTGACAGGTGCAAGCCATCCCTTATGAAGCAATGAGGCTTATCAAGCATGTCATCCCAGGTGGACAGATACTGGATCCCCTTTGAATGACACCAGAAACTTAGCCAATTGTTGAAATTGATAATTTTTTCTTTATACTGTGGCATCATTCTTGGTGAGGGCAGGATGCTACTCAGTGTCAGGGTCATACCGGTTTGGGCTACATGATCAGAGAGCTCTTCCATGTCTCTTTTCATGTAGTCCAGGGAGGTACATCTCAGGTCATTCTCACCAACATGGACAATGACAGAATCGTGTTTGTACTTGTTCTGGAGTGACCTAAGTGCTTGTGTTATGTGACGGATCCTGGAGCCCGACAGGCAGCTAACTGCAACCTTCTCCTTGTCCAGCTAGTTAGTGGGACATCAGTGTGCCTGACTATAGAGTCGCCTATTATTAGTGTGTTGGGTTATGTTATTTTGCCTTAAGGGCTGTGATTGCATGGCACATTGATTATGTGAAGTATTTGTTTCATGGTTTGTGATGGGATGTGGAGATTGTTTCGGTGTCTGCTTTGGAGGTCTCTGTTGCTTTTACAGATTTTTATTTAGAGCCTCCGAGTATGTTTTCGTGTATTTATGTGTATTATTTGCCGGTGTTGGTTTAGTAGGTCTATGTGAGTCTGGGTGGCGTGTTGCAAGTATTTTTCTTCTCCTCTTGACTTGTCAGTTCCAGTCTTGGGTTGAGAGAGCTTTGCCTCCAGTTTGGCTGTATAATTGCATCTCTCGCATATGTTAGTGTTTGGTGGTAGGAGGAGAGGGTTGTCTGTGTACATGAGGCAGTTGTAACATTGCCTCAAAATGCCCAGATTCACCAGTTGGACTGCAGAGCACACCTGTAACTGCCCTTGGACATGCCTGAATGGGTAAAGTGAGCTGATTAGCTGGTAGGGACGAATAGAGAGCCTTTTCCTTCTGGAGAGTATAGGGGGTCTAGTACTAGGGTTAATTAGTGCTTGCTATGAGTTTTGAGGAAGTGCTGGGCTGTGAAATGAATGGTTTGAGTTCTTAAGTTGAATGTTTGTCTAGTTCCAAGGGAAAAATTGAAGAGCAGACTTTGTGGAGCCGGGAATAGTTTAACCCTAACTAACCGTCACTGCCTGGAGCACAAAACCACGCAAATGCAGTTTTTATAGCACAGAAATGAAAGAGATAGAAATTAACCCAAACTGGCCAATAAACTACTAACGTCTGGGCTACAGCAAACAAAGCACACAAATTTCAGAAAGAAACAGATCAAATAAGCAGGGACAATAAGCCTTTAACCAGAAATTTCCAGCTCAGAAGGGCAGAATCTAGCCTTTTCTCCCATAAGAGTGCAGACTACAAACCTTCTTAATGTAAAATAACTGGCCTGAAGCTCAAGTGCTTAAACCAGAACAAATGCGCTTTTAGAATAATAGACACTGAGCCTTCAAGTCAGCAATTCCCAACTTAGAAGGATGTAAGCTACCTGTCCTGTCACAACAATGCAGTCCACAAACCTTCTTAATGTAAAACAATTGGTTTGAAGCCCAAGTGTTTAAACCAAATGGCTTAGAATAACAGTTACAATTTAATCAGGCTGCTACCAAGCAGTAATAACTGCAGCAGAATAATACAATTGAGTACTTAAGCAAAATAAGGTAATACAGTGGGATGAAACACAATTACAGTAAAAGCAGATGAATAAAGAGCATTTTTTATATATAACAATAGAAAACAAACAAACTGATTTAAACAAATTACTCAATTAACCAGTAAAAAAACTCAAAACTGAGCCCTGTTCCAGCAGTCTTCAATCTGACAAGTTCTAACCGCACACTCCTGCCACTAGGGTGCAGGGAAACCTTCTCCAAAAAAGATGGCCTGGATTAGTGCTCAAGTTATGCAAACAAAGCTAGATTCAGCAGGCCTGAATCTAGTCTATGCTACAGCAGACAAGGTGCACCAATATCAGAGAAACAGTTCAAATAACCAGGCACAGTAAGCCTTTAACCAGAAATTCCCAGCTCAGAAGGGTAGAATCTAGCCTCTCCTCCCACAAGAGTGCAGATCACAAATCTTCTTAGTGTAAAATAACTGGCCTGGAGCCCACGTGCTTAAACCAAAACTAATACACTTTTAGAATAACAGACACTGAGCCTTCAATCAGCAGTTCCCAACTTAGAAGGATGTAAGCTACCTGTCCTGCCACAACAGTGCAGACCACAAACGTTAATGTAAAACAACTGGTCTGAAGCCCAAGTGCAATAACCAAAAGACTTAGAATAACAGTTACAATTTAATCTGGCTACTACCAAGCAGTAATAAATGCAGCTGAATAAACAAAATTGAATACTTTTAAGAAGAGGCAAAAGCAAAATAAGATAAAGTAGGAAGAATCAGAAATACAGTAAAAGCAGATAAAGTGCAATTTATATATATATATATATATATATATAACAATAGGAAACAAGCAAACTGATTTGAACAAATTACCCATTTAACCAGTAAAAAAAACATTCAGTGCCTAAGTGGGTATGCCTACTCAAATATTCTCTCTGTATTAGGCAGGATGAGCTAATGAGACTAGACTAGGATAGAGCTGTGACAGGGCTGAACAGATGGGAATGGTAGGAGTGTCTGAAATCAAAATATGATCTCACTGTACTCGGTTGAGTGAGCAAATGAGATGGACCCAGGAGGAACGTTCAAACACATATTTACAGGAGGGGCGGTCAGTTCCAAAGCCACCAAGATTAATACCACAACAAGAACAGGGAGAGTTGGTGGGGGAAAACTAACTGCAAACAGGGAGAGAACAGAGAGAGAGCTCACATTTTTCAGTAATCAAATAAATAAGCAGATAAATGTAGTACTGTTTTAACACAATATTCAATGAAACAATAAACAAAAAAAAAAAATTCAGTACTATCTTATTACACTGCAAGTTTGTACGTATCTCAGCTTGTAATAAAGTTGATGTAGGGTATGCAAAAGCTAACCAAACAGCTCCAGTTTGCAACTATTCAGCAGAAATAATTTCAGAGGTGAGGGACTAAGACTTTAAGGCACAGAGAATCCCTCTAGGCTAACACTTCTACACTGAATAATAATGAAGTGAGAAGAATAAACTAACTGCAGACAGGGAGAGAACGGAGAGAGAGCTCACAATTTTCAGTAAAGAAATAAATAATCAGATAAATGCAGTACTATTTTTAACACAATATTCAATGAAACAATAAACAGAAAAAATAAAATTCTGAACATATAAGAGGTATATGAGAACCTACCATACCAGCTGATGTTTGAATAGATCACTATTGCAGTATATACGCCCTCCCTCAATTCCCCTTTTGTGCATCTTTTTTTTAAATCAAGGTGTAATCCCTATTTGTTTATCAATCTCCCTCTAGATTTTACTTTACCTGAGGCTAGTCTCAGTGTCTATCTGGAGCAAGAAAGCACTGAGAATTTTATTGCTCAAGCATCCCTTAAGTATTAGGTTTTCATGCTTAAGCCTAGGTCAAACTCTCTCCTAAGCTTTGGCACACTACCCAGAAGTACAGTGTCCTTGGCTTTATATGTCCCACCTGCCAACATTACTGCAACAGTGATCTATCTGAACAGCTACTGTTATGGTAAGTTCTTGCACAACTAACTTTTCCCTGTAGTAGAGATAGCGCTTAAACTTCTTGATGACCACTGTTTGCACCAGACTGGATGTTGCCTTCCAAACCTCTGTACTGCATCCCTTGTTGATTTCCACTGTAAACATTTCTATAGTTTTCCCAGTTTTGCACTGTATATGCATGTTTGGAGGACTGTGCATGTGTAAAACTGGCAAATAAATTATATAGAAGAGCAGACAGTAAGCTGTATTTGAGTTTTACCACCTTCTGCCCCCCTGATGCAGCCGTGGTCCAGGCTGCGGCGGGCAGCTTTTGAGGCCTGAAGGTCATCCAAGTGGGCTATGATTGAGAAGGATTTGCTGTTGTGCTTTTGCTAGCCTGTCTTGGGGCAAGTCATTCTGTCACTGTAAAGAAATGTTTGCAAGCATGGTAACATTGTAGCACCATTAGAGTTTCTGTACAGATGATTTTACCACAGTCATTCTAGTCACATTCTCCACGTTTCTGCTGTGTTTAGTGAGTTTGTCAAGATGCCAGTAGTAGGAAAGTATAATTCATAGAGTAAATGCATATGTGCACTTAGGCTATATATAAACTGTAGGTCGACTGAAGGGAGGGAGGAGAGAGAGTTAGGTTAAGTTCCTCCACAAAACAGTCATATGCTTAAAATCCCACTTCACTGAGAGACTTCTTATCTCACACCAAAGTTGATGTAGTGTAATAGTTAGCAAAAAACCATTACAAATCCTCAGTTTCCTTAAAAGTTCCAACTTCATTTAACTTTGTTAATTGCATCACTGCCTCATTATTGCTGTTGTACCACCATAATGTGGTAGAATACCCTCTTATTAAGGATAAGGATTAAAAAAGTGAAAATACTTTATTGAATGGTCTTTTCTCTGTAGAAAATGACACTTATGGTTTCTGAAAACATATAGTGCAGAAATAAATGTACATTTACAGTTACATCAACGGCGTCAGTAGTGCACTCACCTTTATTGAGGAAGGCTGTGGGTTCAAATTTACCTCAACAGTATAAATACCACCTTGGGTCTTCTCTGAAATGAGGCTGCTAGTCTACTGGGAATAAGCTGGTCAACAAAGGAAAAAAAAGTATAATAAAGCTTCAATACTGCTTTATTCAGTTTAAAGGAAAAATCCATATTCCAGTTTTATTCTTAACCTAGAGTCTTTTTTTTTTTTTTTACTGTAGTGTCACTTAGAGTTTTTATTTATTTATTTATCTTTCAATTCTTTAATTTCTGCTTGTTTTCCTGCACAGATCATGGGGACTTCACCTTTTTTTCCTGTTTTACGGTTTTTCGTAAGTTTAGGTATTTCTTTAAATGAAGAATTACTAATTATTCTGCATAAATGTTGTGAATACATCAGAGTGCTTTGCATAGTTAGCCAATCTTGCTGTGGAATTTTGTATGTTTCTATTGTTTGCATATCCAGAACTTTTAGTTCTTTGATACATCAACACCAACAAACAAATCCTTTCTGTTCCCAGGAATTAATTATTTCTCTGTATATTTTATGTGGATATCTCTTTGTTACTATGAATGGTGTTAAAAGATCAAACCATATTTTTAATTTTATATTTGCATTAATGTTGTTGTTGTCTTTCGGCTTTTCCCGGTTAGGGGTCGCCACAGCGGAACTCCGGTCCATTAATGATTGGCAGTAGATTTTGACGAACGCCGAGGTGCCAGCTCGACGTTCAACCTTCAGCGAAGGCACACTCATTTTTGCATGTCTTTCGAACGCCCACCCAACCGCGGGGAGGACATACAGACTCCACACAGAAGGCACTCCCCGCACTGCAGCCGAGAACCGAACGGGAGAACCTCTTGCTGTGAGGCAACAACGCTACTGCTGCACCACCGCGGCTGATATTTTTCCTAAATGAGTCAATGTAATACTTAATCATACAAGTTTTAGTGGGCTTAGTTATATTATATTGCATACTAATACATAATATGCACCATGGCAAATTATTTTTATCTGTTATTTCAAAATTTTTTTGTAAATCAAATTCATTTACTGATATTACAGTTAGTAATTCTTTCTAATTTGCAGAATAATTTTTGACTTATGCAATCTGAGATTGTGTTAGATATTGATGCTTTTATATATGTTTCTGTATCAGGAAAGTTTAAAACTCGCTGCTTCCATGGTCTGATATGATGTATTAAAGCTATTCTGTTTCTTTTGGGAAACCATAAAAAATTTTATTAGGCATGAGTTTATTTCTTTGAGTATATTCCTTTCTGGTAACAGTTGTATTGCCAAAGCTATATATAGAATCTTGGGTAGTAAAACCATTTTCATGAACTGTAGACTATCTTCAAATGTTAATATTATTTTGTTCCACTTTTCCACAGAGATTTTAATTGTATTGATGGCATTATTGCAGTTTTTTTAGACTAATTCATTATTATCCTTGCATAACTCAATTCCTAGATATTTTAAGGTAGATTCTTGTTTCCCTATAATGTGATTCCCCTTCATCTGCAATTATTTTTTTTATTTATTTAAAAATTAAAAATAAAAATTTTGATTTCGATTTATTGAAATGGAGTCCTGTAGTCCTGTAAAATGTGTCAGTTACAATATCTAATTCTTCAAATGTTTCTTTTGTATTAGATAATGTTTATAATATGTCATCAGCAAAGAGCATTACTGTAGAATTGTATTGTTCATAAACATCTATTCCTTTGATTTTGTATTGTTATGTATTGAATCTGCCAACATTTCAATAGCCAAAGCAAATCGAATTGGTAACATGAGACATCCTTGTTATATGTATAGATTGTGAGATGAAAGGACCTAGCTTAACATACGCTAAATTATTTGTATATATATATTTTTTTAGAAGATGAACAAAGGACGAGGAAAGTTAAATAACACCAGAATTTTGATAGCAATATTTATATTATTTTAAACAGATATAGTACTATTGTAGATTAAATAAAATTCTAATACAATATCACCATCTACGTATTGTATAAGCAGTTAATATTTACATGAAAGATGACAAGCAATTCAGTCATAGTAAAATAGGATGTATCATATATAAAACTTCAGTAAAAGATTATAGCACACAGTTATTTAACATATTCACCCTTATTGGTGAAGTATTTCCAAACGTATTACTTAATGTAAATAGATGGTAATAATATTTATACCTAATGTTTATAATACAGTGTATTTTACTGACTATATCAGAAGTTACATTTCATTGTTTGCCAGCATTTAAGTAATTACTTTGTTGCTAACTTACTTAAAGCATCAAGGTTATTTTATGTAAACATTGATGAAAGTTAGTGCATTTTAATTATCAATGCATCCCTCTTCCCCCCATTTCTTACACATAAGGATTTTCATATCTGTCATTTCTTATTATAAAATGAGTAAAATTATAGGTTAAAAACAACAAATTCACTTATTGTGATTGATGATTACAAGTTCCCATTCCATATTCATAAATTGCCATTTTATGGCATATACTGAAAGTTTTTAGATTTAAATGTCAACATTCTATTTTGTATAATCAGCAAAGGTTAAAGTGAGTGATTATTGTCAATTTAATACTATTTGTTCAGAATGTAATTGTTACATTCTGTGACATTCCTAGTTCAGGCTTCTATTGTTTCCCTTGAACAACTTTGTCAGTTTGATGTCATGTATAAAACATTAATTACCTTGGTAACAGCTTAAGTATTATGTATGGTCAAGATGTGTTACAAAAACCACAATTCAAGTTAAAGCAATTATATGACTTGTTATGCACATTTGCTTATATGAGAAAATCATCATGCTACCCTTTGATGTTCAATATAGTGTATGTCATTTATGACAAGTTAAAACAGTAGTGTTGTTATACTCAAGCCCATGTTATTAAACTGAGTGTCTATTGTCAATTTAATACTATTTGTTCAGAATATGATTGTTACATTCTGTGACATTTCAAGTTCAGGCTTCTGTTGTTTCTCTTAAACAACTTTGGCAGTTTGATGTCATGTATAAAACATTCTTTATCTTGGTAACCGCTTAAGTATTATATATGGTCGAGATGGGTTACAAAAACTACAATTCAAGTTAAAGAAATTGCATGACTTGTTATGCATATTTACTTGTATAAGAAAATCACTATGCTTCCCCTTGATGTTCAGTGTAGTGTATGTCATTTATGACAAGTTAAGACAATAGTGTTATTATACACAAGCCCATGTTATTAAATCCTGTCTTTAATATCTAAATTCAACAGACTGCTTCATGTTATATGACGATTATACATTTTATGTCTAGCTGTACTAAAATCATACATTACATAACTATTGTGTGTTTTATTTTTTTGGCTGTTGCTTAGTTATTTGAGAGACCACGAGCTGTAATGTTTGTTCTTATTATTAGCTACTTCCAAGCATGTTTATACAGTCCATAGACTTTAAATAATTATGAGACCCTTCTAGTTTCTTATCTGTTATAAGTATATTTCCATCCTTACATAAACAAAGTGTTGGGAGACCATCAATATGTGTACATGTGGTTTAAAACTGCCCTTTTATTATATATGTATTTTTTAAAACCAAAAACGTCATTGCCGAGAGTCATCTTGGAGGCTCCTCAGAGCCATTAAGCATTATCGTCACTCTATCTCCATTACCATAGCAAGCTGGGAGTGCCTGTTTCTGTTAGTGTGTCTGTATACTGCATACTAGAGGCTTGTGATGCACCTGAAGCAAAGCTTCACTTCACTGCAGATTCAAGCCTAAATTCCCTCCCTTTCAGTGAGGCAGCAGCCAGGAAAAGAACAGAGAGCAAGCAGATAAAAAAAAAACCTCCCAATAAGCCGCCACAACAAGAGACAACACACTCCTCCAGCCCTCCCACTTCTCACTCAGCAGATGTACAAACAAACAATTCTCTGCGAAAATATCCCAAATCACAGTTCTATCCACCCCCTTCCCCTGGATCCAGGCGAAAACACCAAATGTCTGTTCCTCATTCACAAGCATCAGTAAACCTTGATCAGAAGCCGCAACCCACAGCTTCCTGGAGATGAAAATGGCAACATATGACAGCTGCCAGATACAGCTGCATCCACATACACCATGTCAGGCTTAATGAAACAGCACTCGAAGCTATGATACCTGCCATAATTGATATTAATTATGTTTAGACAGAATAATGACATACTGCGGTGGTGGTGCTGCAGTAGCATTGTCGCCTCACAGTAAGACGTCCTGTTTGATTCTCAGCTAGAGCGTCTTCTGTGTGGAGACATGCGTGAATGGGTGTACCTTCTTTGAAGGTTGTGCGTCAGAGCTGGCAACTCGCCACATAAAAATCTACTGCCAATTATTAGCGGACCAGAGTTCCGCTGTGGCGATCCCTAACCGGGAAAAGCCGAAAGACACAACAAGACAGAATAATGACATTTGTACTAGTTGCCAGACATAGCTGCATCCACGCACACCATATCAGGATTGATCAAACAGCACTCAAAGCTATGATACCTGCCATAATTGATATTAAATATGTTTAGACAGAATAATGATGACATTTGTACTAAGAGCTTGCTACTATTATTTAACTAGGATATACATGACATTTCTAAATCATACTTTAACTGAAGAAGGCATTAGTCTCCATGACAGCAATTTTTTTCAAAACACTCTACTGTTACTGCTATTATATATTATGTTAATTTGTTACATTTGAGTCTGAACTCTGATGAATGGTACCTTTTAGAATTAGTTAATTAATTACTTAAATTATTATAAGTAAAATCAATGAAAAATGAACAAGATAAGTATTCATTTAATTCAAGTTGGGGAATAGAAACTTGTATGTTTGTATTATATGTTGCTTTGTCTGACTTATATATAATGTAAATAATAACCCATTTTGACCTACCTTTGTTTGTGAAGAATTATTGGACTCTTGGAACATTCTGAATAAATCATTACTGTTTCTCAGTTGTTTAAGAATCCTCTTTTGTTTAATAAAAACAGATGACAAGTGATGTACCACATCAGTTGATACTTTGATAGATGTAGTTGTAAGAGTTATTTTTTTGGGACAGCTATCTTGGAATCAGTTTTTTGTTTCTTCTTTCTAGCATCAGTCCAAGGATTTGTTTCTTTTATTCTTTTAAGAGTAGGGGCAATCCATTCCATTTCTTCTGGGATAGACACTATTTTGTTCTTTTTGATGAATGTAGTAGCTTCTTCTATGTCATTAAAGGTTCTCATCTCATTGGCAAAAATTATTTTTATCTTGGCTGGAAAGGCCAGCTGTGCTTTAATGTTGTTTTGTTTCAACAGTTTTATTATCGGCCAGACTTTTTTCCTTTGTTCTAGTATTCTGGAAGAATAATCATTGTCAAACCTTATCAGGCTTTGATTGTATTTTAAGGGTGATTTTCTCCAGGCAGATTTTAATATTAGTTCCTTGTCCAGAAATGAAAGAAATTTTATAACTATGGCTCTGGGTGGAGTATTTGTTGGGTTAGAAGCAGGTTTCCTCAGTGCTCTAGCTGCCCTTTCAATTCCAAATAAAAGTCCCTCTTTCAAGTCTAAAAATTCAGGAATCCAGGTTGCTAACAATGAAATAATGTCTACACCTTCAGTGTTTTCAGGCAAACCAAAGATCCTTATGTTGTTTCTCCTTTCCCTGTTTAATAAGTCATCTATTTTGTTAAGCGGCCATGTATTCTGTTTAAGCAGAAATTCTTTTTGGAATTCTTCCTCTTTGAGTCTCCCTTCAATGTCATTTTGAGAAGTCTCAATATTTGTTATTTTTGTATGGTCTTGCTGTAATAGTTCCTTAAGAGTATCAGTCTGTTTTTGAGCATTTAATTTGAGGTTTTCTAAGTCATTTTTAAAGCCATCCATCTTCAAAGATAGTTCCTGTAAGGTAGATGTCATTAATTGCAGTTCTTTTTTCAAAACAGCATCTGGGAGAGAATTTATTGAGTTGCTCCTATTCAGTGACTCAATATATCTCCAAGTTACTTGACAGGAAATTTTTTTTGTGCATCTCCACCAAAATTGATATTTATGTAGTTTAGTAGTTTATGTATAGATTTCTGATGTTTTAAACTTGAAAATAATAAAATAAATAAAATTTTCCTGTATTATTGTACTAGTTTATGGAGCTCTCAAATTTCACTGCTCTCAGATGGCCATCTAGGCTCCCCCCCTCCCCCCCATGCAGTAATTTCTTAATGCTGTTGCATTTTTTTTTAGTAAGAAAAAATTGCCATCGTTAAAGTTGAGACAGGTGTTTGGAAAGGTATATACTGAAAGGCATTATATATACTCTATGATAGGCTTTAGGAGTGCTAAGTACAACGGAGCAAGTTCATCCCTGGACCCCCTGGATCTAGGCACAATACCTTTAAATATAAGCTGTGCAATGAAAAAGGACTTCTTTGTGATAGTGGATACATGGTGATTTAAGGACATTTCATTATTGACATAGGTTTAAAATCCCTAAGTATGGCTTTGATTTTCAGGGACGTGTTGTCAGTGTGATAGCTACAAAGGGAGTCATGCATACCAAAGGACATGATTATGCATTTTATTTTATTCCATGGTTTTGACACCAGCTTCTTATAGGTTCATAGGTTCATAGGTTCATACTAGGCTATCTGCCCGAGGGCATTTACAAGCCTAGCCCATAGTTTTGTGGCTTACGCCACCCCTTTAGTATGGGGAACTATACCCATTATTTTGCTGTGCCTCTGTTGAGCAGTGACACTGAGGTAATCCCTGGGGTATATCTGCGATCATCCCATCTTGTTTGGGACAGCCCCTTTTAAAAGATCTTGGTGCCCTCTGGGGAATTTAGGATGCCACCAAGTTAGCAGTCATTTGAAAATTTGGTCAGCCGCAAATCTGTAACATTAGCTTCGACCTCTAAGAAGTAATTAAGGAGTGTCCCTAAGACTAAACCCTGGGGTTCACCATCAGTGACTAGTCTTTTGAAGGAGGTAGAGCCATCCACCCTAACTTCCTGGGTTATCCTTTTGACCTGGGTAGCTATTTTTTTACCTCATCCCTGTCTTTGGCTCATTTAATCATGGTCCAGAGTTCCTTGTTTAGTTTAGTAAGAGCATTTTTGCATATTGAGTGTTAAATTTATTTTTGAATACAGTGTTTTTTTTTCTTTTATTATAGTGCTTGCTTATATTTGGGTTCCACCTTAGGGTTTTATTTTTGAATTTGGTGTTGTATTTATTTGTGAGGGGGACAAATTCATCTTTGTAGCTATTTGCATCTGCATAGAATTGAGCAGTAAATGATTCTGCATAAGCAGTGGGGTAATCAGAATGGGAAGGGCTCTTGGGGGTCAGTCATGTCATCACTCAGTTTTAGTAGATTAGCCTTCATATAATCTCTAAATACAGAGGCATTGGAAGATACTTCAGGCTTCTGTGTAAAATAAGACCTTTTTAACACACCTGTAACAAGTATTCCAATTTCCATAAAACCAGTTTATGAAGCTAATGGTAGTCCTAATTATAATTGTATTATTTACAGCAGTACTACTTAGTCAATGGCTGGCACCAAGTCATCAGTGAAACTAGTAAATGAGTGGACACACCCCTACCGGTAATGTAGTATTGCACATACCTCTCAACTGGCCAGATTTTCACCAAATGTTCAGATTTTTGCCTCATATTTCTAGTCTGTTCCTCATCAACTCATTGTTTTTCTGGCAAATCATTGGCAAATCCTTGAGGACTAAATTCAGAAAATAATGATGGGCATTTGAGGTTTCAGACTTCATGGCTTTTAGAAAATCCATGCTAATGTAAAAAGTTTTGTTCTATCAACTTTCTAAGTTTGTAAGAAAAGTATTTAAAAATTGTCCCTGTTTGTGGACTTTTGCCCCCCATCATTCATGACTATCTCCAGATTTCTTGCTCTAAGAGGTGGAGAGGCATGGATCTTCACATGAGATGCAGGCAGTTGCTTTGGGTTGTAAAGCAGTTTGGATTGCAAACCAGACTTTAGTAATGTAATTTTTTAACGTTGTGCAGGCCAGATTTAATGTTATTATGTTCACAACCTTAATTAAAACGGTTTGCAGGCTACACCTGGCCACTGAGACAGGAGTTAGTGTCTTCTCTTGGAATGTAGACAGTGCAGATAACATCTTGGTAAATTCTTGTGACAGAGTTCAATTCTTTTGCTAAGTCATGTTGATATTCAACATTCATCAGTGCAAAAGTAACTACTGGGATTTATTGTATACAAATGAAATTGCACTGACTGACTCCAGTCCCCCCAACCAACCCAACACACACATACCCTAATCTGTCTGGCATCTGGACAACTTATTACAGCACCAACATTGAGACAAACCTCTACGGCTGAGGTATACCTCTTAAATAAAGAATTCTGGGTAAAGCCAGAAATAATGGGGAATGGGACACTTGCCTATAATCAGGGGCAGATTCTAAAACATGTACCAGTAACCTTGGAAACTAACAGAAAATGTATCATTAGTTTGCATTTTCTCCAGGATATGAAGTTTGAAAGTTAAATGTCTGTCATTATTTATTGACTTTAGTCCTGAATGATTTGCCAGAAAACCACAAATTTTACGAGGAACAGATCAAAAATATGAGGCAAAAATCTGGGCGTTTTGTGAAATTCTGGACATTTGAAAGCTATGGGCTGAGGTCTGGTGGTGCATTTTTCCTGGTATTCCAGCCTTACATTCCAGTGAGTAAATCATCCCTATTTCACTTCTCAGTCTTGTCTCCTTTCCTAACATTGCAGCAGCCATTTTAGATGCAGTGGCTAGTTGTTCATTATGCAGTACTCCTTATAATTCTTAGATCTGATTGGCTAAACAGATTGATTTTACTAATAGTAAAATGAATTGCTAACTTTCAACGGTCCATTTTATCTCATCCTTTAGCAACCTGAACCTGCTGCCGTTCTGCAGCTAAGCTTATAAAAGTACAATGTAGTCGTCCTTTACTTTTGAATGCTAAATTCCTTGCCATCATTTTCTTCTGTCAATGCTTACATTTAAATAAGCAAAACACATTTCTTTTGGAATGCCTTAGACATCTTAAAAGTTGTGGTGAGACATCTCCAGTATATAATTTCAGTGAAGAGACATGAAAAGAGGGAAAGTGACTTCCATATAAAAAGTTATTTTGAAAACACAAGGCACATCTTTTCTTATTTAATAACTCCAAGATATAGAACCAGTAGCCATTCCCTGGCCCAGAGGTCTGTCATCTCTAGGGACTATATTAGAACACCGAATGTTCAAAATTTCGAGTGTTCTAATATCGAACCCTATGAATCGAAAATTTTAAACATCAAACATACAAAACAGTGAATTTTTTCCTAGGGAAAAAAATTGCTGTTCAAAAACACATACACACAACACAAGCACACCAAACATACAGCAGTCCACACACATACACCTAAACTCTTATACCTAACCCTACACTAAACTATACATACACCACTAACTATCCACTTACCTTAACCCAAACCCTAACCCTAAGGTCCGTCACTATCGCACAATCATCTCACCCGTGCCCTAACCCACCTACCCCGCCCTAACCCTCACGTCCACACAATCGCACATTTACCTGAACCTGACCCGTAACTTTCCACCACAGCGCTGAAAATACCGAAGCAACAGAAACGGGCAACCAAATTCTTTCCCTAGGAAGAAATTTGGTTTTCTGTTTCTTCGATATTTTCAGAGTTCCCTGAAAATGTGTCGATAGAAATTTTGAATGTTCAGTGTTCTAATATAGACCCCATCTCTACCCACTCTTTGTGATCTTTGCCCACCTTGGCTTCACTTTGATAGGTATACCACTCCAATAATTGGTTATGCTGAATGACCCACTAGCTAATTTGTAATTATTGCTATAGTATAGATATCTGTTATCAAGGACTTGCCTTTTGTCCACATTGAATAATGAAAAATAATAAATCCTCTTATAACTTCATTTTTTAATTTGTTAATGTAATAAGGGAAACATCTCTTATTAAAATGATAACATGCACTCATTTCTTTGATCTCCTATGTTGGCGTAATGGTTAAGGTATTAAACTTATAGCCACAGTGTACAAGGTTTGATTCTCATCTTTGGTCACTCTCTGGTTACTTGATGGGTGTGTAATAGTCTACAGACTGATTGCCTAGTATTTACCTTTGAACCCAGATTTCTTTATAAGAATTTTGCAGCATGTAACAGAATGCAGTAATTGATTTTTGAAATCCAAAAGAAAGACATGGCTATTATTAGTGGGATTCATTTTGATCAGAAATTAATTGAATGCAGCACGAAGATTTTCCAAATAATACATTTTAAACTGCATTACAATTAACCAGAGATGATTAAAAGGTAATTCTGAATGCTCACATCTCTGATTTATGAATGCTGCTTACATGCTTGGTGTAGTTATGAAAGTTCACATAACTGGGCACTTGTAAATTGCTGTGCAGGACAGATAAAGTCTGTCTTCTGTCCCTTTTTAATTTAAGTAGTAAATAAGAAAACACAGTGCTGATAATGTTAGCATAAGAAGTAAGAAACTGTATAATCTGCCCATACTTCCACAACATGCCTCAGAAAGGATGGCATCTGGAACTCCTGATTCATCTTTTTTTGTGTCTGTAGGTTGTAAAATGTTATCAGTCCTCACTAATTGTACTAAAGAAAGTTTTCACTTAGGGAAAGTGGTAAGGGCTTTTTTTTAACTTATTTGTTCTCTCCTCTTTTGCAGACTGTCATGTGCACAATTTCCAAGTAAATCAAAAGCTTTTGAGGATGATGATTAGAAGGTGTGTACAGGGAGAGGTAACGAGTTAAAAGGGGGTGATAATGAAATTGTTGCAAAACATGTTAAGAACTGACTCATACTTTGCAGTATTGCAAGCCATATGCAGGTAAGATGTAGGCAAGTTACACTGATTGCAAAGAAAAGCCACACAGGAGTAAGCAAGACATCAGAAAAAAATAACGTATCTGCACATACATTGGCAGAGAGAGGGGGTAGTTATGTTGAGAAACAAATGTTAGATGATTTCAAAGGATTAGACCATGTGCAGGGAGTTTTATACATATTTGTGAAGATGAGTCAAATAAAATGAAAATTTATAACAGCGCGGATGTGGTATAGAAGTGGAATGTATTGTTAGAAGTGGATGTGGGAGTAACATAATGAAGGCATCCTAGAGAGAAGCAGGAATAGGAACGCAAAATTTTATAATGTTAGCATGGGAAAGATGGAAGTTCATTTCTTTAAGTATAGATTTAGGAAGTGGTGGAGTATAGCAAAATGTTACAGCTAGACGGGGGAAACGTATGCTTTGAACTGAGTCTCTGTACTGTAGGAGTTAATTTTAGCTTGCCAACAAAGTTCAGTAACTAACTAATGTTTACTTCCCCACTGATTTAGAATGCTTATTTATGGATTTTGGTGGGCATTATTCTTGCATGTTGCCTTGCAGACTGACTCATATTTCTAAGTAAAATCCATGATTAATTAGCTTTTGAAGTATTTTATTATACCACTTTATGCTGTGCATCTGTCTCTGTCTTACACCTCTACCAAAATGAAAGTTGGAATATGGGGAGTGGGGCTTCATATTTTTATGAAATTATGCAACCCCATGTACATATTTTTGGTAATGTTTTTATTGAAACTGAAAGTAAAAAAAATTACATTTTGGAGCTCTGTATTTTTTCTCTGATCTGTTGATTTTATAGACTACATTTTGACCTTTTTATTTAATATACGTTTTTTTGCCGCTATGCCTGACAGCCGTCCTGCCTGCCTTGTCAAGTATTGTGCTCACTAATTATCCCTCTTTGACTGCACCCATTATGGATGTGAGAGCTGAGAAGGGTAGTTATAGTGGTTGTACCTTTGTAGACATCTTGACTGTGAGGGTATTGTAATTACTACCCTAGCCCCTTCCAAGGGCAGGAGACATGTGACCTGTTATCACAGGGCCACTACAGCTTTCCAGTTTGAATCCACACTTCTGTGGATCTATGATGAAAGCTTCTGTCAAGCAAGGCATTGATGATCCTAAACCATATCCCTCCAGGTTGCATTTGCCTCTATTGACCCTCCAAGGCATACTGGGAATCCACTATCTGCTCTTTTGCATATGACAGCTTCAACAGATGCTCTAGCTTCCAACTTAACCCACCTTATCAGGGCCATAGTCAGTGTTATATCTCTGTCTGCCACTGCAGCTGTTTGCATCTGGTCTGCAAAGTTTGCTCAGCTTCATTAAGTAACCTACATATAAAAGAAAATATGACTGCTACAGTTTAGGTTCAAAAGGCACTTCAGGGGTGCAGCTTGTGAGGCTGAATCATCATCATCACCATTCCCCTTTTTCCCATTTTCTACATGGAGTTGAGGTGGTGTGTGTCAACTTTCAGCATGTCTCATGATTCCGTGCCACTGTCCTACCTTCTTTGACACTCATGCCTGACTGTTGCAGGTCTTCATCCACCTCTTTGCTGGACACCCTCATTTCCTCTTGGCTTACTCCTGTCTGTTGAATGTCTTCTTCACTAGATTGTCTTTTGCTATTCTGCACATGTGCCAGAACCACCGCAATCTGTTCTCTTTGACCTTCTTTGTAATTGCAGCTACTTTGGCTTCTGTTCTGATGTCAACACTCCTTCATCTATCCCACAGTGTGCATCCTACCACCCTTCTCACACACTTCATTTCCATCACCTCTAGCTTTCTAAACTGCTCTGCCTTTACTGGCCAAGTTTCTGTACCATACAGTAGTACTGGTTGAACCAGTCTTTTGTACACCTTACTTTTCAGCTTATTTGGCATTCTTCTGTCATACACTGTCCCTGACACAATGTGGCAGTTGGCTGCAGCAGCTCTCATACTACCTTTGACCTCCTCATCCAAACTTTCCTTCTTCTCAACCACCCCTCCCACATACGTGAATCTGTTGACCTGTTTCAACATTTCCCTTCTATCTCAGTTGTCAGCGTCATCTGATTTCTCTCATTTGCTGTCATTACAACTAACTTATCTGTACTCTATTTTATCCCATGTGCCTTCAGTTTTGCATTCCATTACCCTATCCTTTGCTGAAGTTCTGGCTCAGAGTCTGCTTGTAATGCCACATCATCTGAGTACAGCTACTTTGCTGTGCTGTCCCCTATGACCTATTTGCTAAAGTAGTGCAATAATAGGAACTGGAATTGGCTTGGACCTGAACCCTGATGTACAACTACTCCAACTGGAAACCCCTCTCTGAGATTGAACAACATTTGTACTTAAGTTAGTGGGTCCTTGTATATAGCCTGCACTAATTCTACCAATGTTCCTTTGACTTTGAGCTACCACTGGACTGCTCAAATCAGCTTTCTTGGAACCCTGTCATATGTTTTCTCCAAGTCTAGCTGGACTATAGCTTCTTAAAAACTATGGACCCAGCTGGTAGTTTTTCAGTTGCTACTTCTATTTTCTACTGAGTAGGTTCTGCCCTCAGATCTATTGGAAAACCTTATGGCTCCTTCAGCTTCACCACCGGCCTGGTGCTAGACTAAGGAACTGAGTCTTTATCTCTAGCTTCTTCTCAACTATCTGCCTCACTGCAAACATTGGATTGATTCTGCTGATTCCTAATCAGAATACATCTCCCATCTAGCTTTCTACTATTCTGCATATTCATTTAGCAAGTACCCTCTCCACAACTTGCATACAGAGTGACAGGACTTTAACAACACTGGACTGCCCACAGTTGTGAATGTGTCATTTGTTCTTGAACACTGACCCTAGTATGCCTATTGTTCAGTCATCTGGAATATGCCTTTCTCTTTGTACTGCTTTGACCATTTGTCTCCTATCTCAACCAAACACCTTGATCATATCTGATGTGACCTCATCTGAGCCCACTGCATTCCCTGGCTTCATTTTCCTTTCTGATGTTCTTACTTTTTTTTAGAGTGGGCTCCTCCTCTTTTGTAAGCTGTGTCTGGGGCAGTATCACTTCTTTGGGGTTTTCTTTGGGGTTTTCTTCATTCAAAAGCTGCTGGAGGTGCTCCTTCCATCTACATTTGATGTCCTGTGAACTTGTGAGTAGGTTGCTGCTGGCATCTCTTATGATGGGTGTCTGACCACCTTCTTTATGTTTCTGTCTTTGCCTTGCAATCTGACAGAGTATCTTTGTGCTACCTACTGTGTCACTTTCCAAAAGTTGGTAAAATTATGCAGATGCCGTGTTATTCCTTATTGCAACTGCTGTTTTAGCTTTTTTGCTAGCCAACTAGTAGTTTTCCTTCTGAGCCTGGATCATCTTTTCTTTATCCCACTTTTTCTTGGATTCCTCCTTTCTTTTGACAACTTCCCAGACTTCTGTATTTCACAACCAGCTTTCCTTATGTACCTTATTTTCATACCTGGCTCAGTCACATATCTATTCTGTAGTCCTCACACGTGATGTTAGGAGGTGCTACCAATTATTCAGCTCCATCTACTTCCTCTTCTTCCTTAGGGGCTAGATCCCAGAGAAGTTACTTGAACTCTTGTGCTTTCTTGACAGTAAAATTCCTGTTCTTTAGTCTAGTTTCTGTTCACCGTAGAGCCTTCTCTGAGCACTGCATGCAGTTGATTGTGGTAACCAATGATTTATGCTGTGGGCTGATTGTTTCAGTGGTGATGACTTTGCAATCACTGATTTTACCCCAGTGCCCTTTTGTTACTAGGAGGAAGTTTACCTGAGTTACATTTGGCCACTCTTCTATGTAATCTTGAGACTGTCTGTCTTGCTAAACCATGTGTTAGTTACCATCAAGCCATTTGCCAGACAGAAGACCAAAGCAGTCCTCATATCCTGTTCTGTCTGTCCCGATACGTGCATTCAGGTCATCCATTATCAACAACAATTCGTGTTGTCCTGCTTTATCTAGTAGGTCCTGCTGTCTGAATGCACTCTTTTCCTCACAATCACAACCCTGCTCTGGGGCACAGGTTGAGATTACGAATAGTGCCCTGTCATTACACTGGAGTCTGATTCCCATTAGTCTGTCACTAATTCTAATGACATCGCTCATTGCCTTCTGAACCCTCTCTTTCACCACAATTCCAACACCATTTCTAGCCTGTCTTCCTCCTGAGTAGTAGGCACTGGATCCCAAGTGAAGTGGCTTTGCTACACTGCCCTTCCATCTTATCTCTTGGATACATAGGTTATCCAGCCTCCTCTGTACAATCATGTGATCCACTTCCAAGCTGTATCCTATCAGGGAACCTACAATAAGTGTAGCAATTCCTAGTTCATGTTTGACAGGTTGATTGGTTTTATATATAGCTTACACTCAACAAAGCTATCTCAAGTAACCCAAGCTATGCAACTGAACACCGACCAGTTTGACCTACTGGGCACATACTGGCCAGTAAGGGCACATAGACCCTTCTCACCATTAGCATGGGTTGGGGTAGGTGTAGTCCACAACCCACGTATCACCAGCAAATGTCCATATCCATTTAGTGACATTAGTCAGTGCTATGTAGTGAATCTGTGTTCTTCTAATTTGGAGGATATTGCATACCACAGTTGATGCCCAAAGTGGTCGGTGTATACACCTCTTCCCCCTACTGGCACACAACTCCATTGTTGAGTGCTTTTGAGGGAGAAACAGCATGTTTTTTGCATGTGAGATGAATGCCACAGAGACATGGGGAGAACATGCAAACTCCACACAAGCATTGGCTGGAGGTCAAGATTAAATTGTATACCATGTGCATAAAAGGAGAACACCTTAATCAAAACCAGTAGTATTTGGCATTGCATTACAGAATCGTATCGTACATAACCATTTACAGGCTTCATGAAGAAGTTCAGTGACATCTCCATACACACTGTATGAAGTGTAAATCATTGTTCCTTTTAGCAGTGTAATACAAATACTGAAACTGTCATAGTAGGTAGCGCCCCTGACACAGCCAGCACTGTCACATAAGAGGAGCAGTGGTCATACCTGTAACATGATCTGTAACATTCAGGGGATATTAAACTATAACTGTAGTTAAAGCACTGTTCCAGTTACAAAACTATGCCACTCTATAGGGGAAATATGTGGAGAATTTCTGTGACATCATCCATCAGCTGATACCCTGTCAGCATGAAGTGTAGGTGACTGTGTTTCTTTGCACAGGTGTAGACTTTACAGAGGAAACAACGCTTTGTTATAACATTGTGGCCTCGAGCAGGTAATAAAGAGACTGTAGCAGCATAACAGACAAAGAACTCATGACTAACCTATGATGTAATTATAAGCAAAACTGGAATTTCATAGTACATACTCTAACGCAGACATTAGAACTTAATTGCAGTTTCTAAAAGTACTGCGCTGGTTTCTGGTTAAACATCGTTTAGTATGTGCGTACAGTTATGGGTAACATCGCTTTATGATGATTAGTAAAGGTTTCCTCCAGAAAGTGTCATGTTAGTAGCTGTATCTCAGATAGTTCTCGGTATATCTGGCTATAAAATATTGACAGACATATGAAAGAAGTATTAATATTTGTATATCTCTGAGATCTAAAACCCAGTGTTAGATAATTCCTCAAATCCTTTGTGCATGCAGCTACCATACACCATTTTAAGTTGTATTCCGCACCACTCCTCAGATAGTTGCATTAAAAAAATGACTATGCAGGCAGACATTTTTGTTCTGGATATCAGTAAGAATAAGTTACAAGAAGAAGCAGTGCTGTAAAAGATGGAAAGTATCAGAGTTTTCCCTTGATGATACTAAATTAATAGAAAATCGATAACTCTGGGTACGTCTCTCAGTCTGTTAGTACATAAATCAGGGCAAAGTCCAAAATATACTGGGGAGCATATGGCCCAAATCAGAGACATATTTAAATACTGCTGTTGATGGCATTATAAAGTTACTAGAATAACAAACAGGTTTTGCATTAGAATGCATATATTGATATTACGCAGAATACTTAGCTCATGCTTCCACGTGAGCAATGATCGTGATTTTGTTAGAATTCGTTTTAAAATCGGCAGCGTTAGCCATGCCTTTCACCATTGTGCTGCCAAAGTTGAGGAGAGCAGATAACGAGTTTTACTTGGATAGCAGTCATTTGTTGTCTCTGCTTTACTGATGTAGGAGAAACATCCTAGCAGGCCAGGGACACTATAATGGGTAAGGTACTAAAAGCAGAACGACCACATGAGGTACAGACTTCCAACTCATATTTTTGGTGGTTCTTCATAAAATTTGTGTGTGTGTGTGTGGGGGGGGGGTGGCAAATCATTGAAGACTGATGCCACTAAATAATGACATACATTTGAGTTTCAGACTGGTTTGATTCTCAGCTGGGATTCTTTCTGTGCAAAGTCTGCATGCCCTCCCTGTATTTGTGTGGGTTTCCTCCCACATTCCAAAGACATACAGTAGGCGGATTGGATACTCTAAATTGGCCAATGGTGTGCATGTGAGTGTGTGGTATGGAACAACTACGGTGGCAGGGCTAGCCATGCAGCAGTGTAAAGTGTAAACCTTGGCTCTAGATAATCATCACTATTGAAGTGACAACCCAAGCCCATGTGCAAAAAATGGGAAAAAGGGGTCATGAATGGATGGACTTTGTACCCGTCAGAAAATGCATGCTAATGCAAAATCTGCTATTCGGGCAAATTTCTAAGTTTACAGCACAATATTTAAATTTTACCCTAATTTTGGGCCTTTGTCCCCACTTTATTTTTGGCATTGGCCAGAATTCTTGTGTTAAGAAGTTGAGAGGTATGGCTACAGATGCAAACATTTACACCACCTAAATTAATTACAGAGCCTTTGATAACTTTTGTCAATGAATGTACTGTTTTACTACCTTGAAAACATTTCTTTAAGTATGTAATAATTTAAATAACAACATCCACTGACCCTAAATAATACAATGGAAAGTGCAAGATTATTCATTAATTGGTATTGTACACAAAGGAAATCAGTCTGTACATATTAGTTGGACATAAAGGCAGCTGTGTGTAGATTAGCCAACTTGGCACAATGTAAATTGCATTGACATTCAAAAATAAAATGGAAATCAACCCACCCCATTAGTATAGCTCAGATTTGATGTGGCTGGCTGAGGATGATTTCAGGAGGCAAGTGACTGTGGTTTGTACTGCACATTTGGCAAGCACTGTACATATTCTTGTAGCTGGGAAGTGTGTGGAGGCATGATTTGTGTGGTTGTTAGCAGTAGCAGTAACTGAGTTTGGAAATGACTTGTAGGCTAGCCATCTTCTTACCACCTGACACTCACCACTGGGAATGAATGGGCCAGTGGGACTACCCAGCAGGAATGAACTGGCCGCAGGGCTCTTACTTATCTTGGAGATGTTCCTCTCTTGCCTCACAGAATGAATAGGCTGATAAGGTACAGATAAAGGAGTCATCAGACTGGTCTTACAAAAAGGGAAATTGGAAAGGACATTGGTTTGCAGAGATACTGAGATACCAGCATGTGTGTATATGTTTTTGTATATTTACACACACACACACAGACTTATATATATATATATATATATATATATATATATATATATATATATATATATATATATATATATATATGGAGATCGATAAGAGTTTATTGCCAATTATCATCTTCACTTTTGATTTAATATCTCTGTAATTTGTACAACTGTTTTTTCCCACCCAGTTCTTGTGGTGGTCTTTTCTCTTGGTGGCTTTGTGTTCCCCGCCTCTGGATACTGGACACTGTACACTCCCTCCCAGTCACATTACATCAGCTCATTCTACTGTTAATAGTGAAAACTTAGCAAAGGCCCACCCCTTTAGCTTCTGCATATTGAATTATCTGATTATCTTCTGTCTCTTCACTTTCTACTAAAAAAAAAAAAAAAAAAAAAAAAACCTGTTTCCTGCCTTTCCTGCAACTAGTGTAGTCCAGATACATATTTGCTGTATCCAGGACTTTTTGTAAGCTTCTGAGCGGTGCTGTTTAATTTTTTCCTTAGATCTGCTAGCTCTCTCCTCTATTAGCCTGGTGAGTTGGACATCCTGAGGCAATGTAGCAACTGCATCATGTACACTGATAACCCACTCCTCTTACCTCCCAACACTCAGACTTGTGAGAGATGCACTTATATTTCCAAATTGGAAGCCATGCACTCTGCAGCCAAGACTGGAATAGCTGGTCAAGAGGAGAAGGTCAACACTTGCACAACACCACATGGAACATATAGCCCCCCAGAACACACACCAGCACTGCCTTTACATCAAAACACAAACCACACACCCACCTTTGCAGAGGCTCTCAATAAAAATCTACACAAACAGCAGAGACCTCCAAGGCAGAAATGCACTTGACCACCACAACACAACACTAATCATGAGATACATAACTCTCCTAAACAGTGTGCCACTCAACCAAAGCCCCTAAGGCAAAACTGCATGCCCAACACACTAGTCATGGGTGACTCAATAGTGAGGCACACTGATGACCCACTCACTAGGTTGAATAAGGTGAAAATAACAGTCAGCTGCCTGTCAGGTGCCACGATCCGCCACATAAAGCATGCACTCAGGTCCCTCAACAACAGGTACAAATATGACTCTGTCATTATACATGTGGGTGTGAATGACCTGAAACATACCTCTCTGGACTGCATGAAGAGACATGAAGGAACTCTTGGATTATGTAGCCCAGATGGGTATGACCCTAGCCCTGAGCAGCTTCCTACTATCACCCAGAATGATACCACAGTAGAAGTAGAACATGATTGATTTCAACAATTGGCTAAGTTTCTGGTGTCATTCTAAGGGGATCCAGTATCTGTGTGCCTGGGATGACATGATTGACAGACCTAGATGCTTTGCCAGAGATGGCCTGCATCTATCACCCCTGGGCTTCCAGATACTGGCCAAGGCTCTTGCCACCCCTATAGTGCCTTTTTTAGGCGGTATTCCCAAGACCAAATTACCATTGTAACAGCTATAAACAAATGCAATCTGAGGGTTATCCTGCTCAAGACTAGAAGTCTAAATCTCAAAATGCACTCTCTCAAAACATTCCTTAAAATGGAGAACATCGACATTTGTGCTGTAACAGAGACCTGGTTCATGGCAACAGGTAGCACTCCTGCACTACCAGGCTATAAATCATTCCATGCCTTCTGGCCCCAGAACTTGGACCGAAGCTCCAAAGGCGGTGGTGTTTCCATATTCATAAAGGATGCACACACCTCCAGACTGCTAGTCAAACATGACGCATCAGAGATACTTCAGGTGCAGCTAACATTGGGTAAGACAGCGATTCAGGTCGTAGCCTGCTATAGGTCCTCAACCATGACCCAAGACTCGCACTCCACATTCCTAAGCACCCTGGAGAATATTAGGGTCCAACCTAACACTCTCATACTGGGCGACTTAAACTACCCCTCCATTAACTGGGAAAACTACTTATGTACCAATACACTTGCCCAATGTTTCCGGGAATTCATTAATTCCAGTGCCCTAGACCAGCTCATTCTTACCCCTACTAGAGGTAGCAACATCCTTGACCTGGTCATTACTAACATGGGTGACCATTGCTCTGTACCAGTAGTCAGCTCCTCCCTGGTTAGATCCGACCACAAACTAATCACCTTGGAAATCCACACCCCCCCTCCCGCAAAGGTAACCACCATGAAAAACTTCTCCATAGCTAACTTTGGGCTCCTAAAAACAGAAGTGGCTAACTTCACGCCACCCGTGAAATTGGAGAACAGCTGCATGACCGCCAAATCTTACACTAATGCCCTGTACGAACACATATACAAATGCATGGATCTCACCATACCCAATAGAACCAAGACGTTCTCCTCCAAAAAAAGGAGGCTAATCTGGTGGTCTCTGCCATAAACAAACTCTACAGCAGAAGGAGGAAACTGATGAGAAATAAGGTGAAGTCCCAAGACTGGAAAAACTCCCTTATCAGCCTCAACAAAAAGTTTAGATCCCTCATCAAATCCTCTAAAGCTAGCTATGAAAACAGAATTCCAGCAGATAGTAAAGACAACCACAAGGCCTTCTATAGTTATGTAAAGAATCTCCACTGCAATACCCAGATTTGCTCGGAGCTATTGCACAATGGCATCTCCTGTACTGAGCCAACAGATATTACCACTATACTGGCAGACAGATGCAGTGCCAACTTTACCCCTCTCTCCCTCACCAAAGGACCAATCACAATGATCAATTTCAACAATTGGCTAAGCTTCTGGTGTCATTCAAAGGAGATCCAGTGTCTGTCAGACTGGGACAACATGCTCAACAAGCCGCATTGCTTCGCAAGAGATGGCTTGCACCTGTCACCCCTAAGCTTTCAAATACTGGCCAAGGCTCTTGCTGCCCCCATAGTGCCTTTTTTAGGCAAGGCTCAAAAGTCAAACCCACCTCCGTAAACAGCACAATTAACAAAAACTGAGGGTTGTGCTACTCAACGCCAGGAGTTTAAATCTCAAAATGCACGCACTCGAAGCATTCCTCAGTATGGTGAACGTCGACATCTGTGCAGTAACTGAAACCCGGTTCAAGGATCCATAGAGCACCCCAGCACTACCGGGCTACAACTCATACCACACGTTTCAGCTACATTACACCGACCGAAACACAAAAGGAGGGGGTGTATCCATATTCATCAAGGATGCCTACACCTCCAGGTTAGTGGCGCAGCATGATACCTCTGAAATCATCCATGTGCAACTAACATCGGGCAAATCTGCAGTGAAAATTGTGGCCTGCTACAGATCACCCTCCATGACCCAGGACTACCACTCCACCTTTCTGGAGACACTGGAAAACATGAAGGTCCTACCAAATACCCTGATATTAGGCGATTTCAATTACCCTACCATTCACTGGGAAAATTACTCGAGTACAAATTCCCAGGCCCAGCGCTTCCTGGAATTCATCAACTCAAACACCCAGGATCAGCTGGTAAACTCCCCTACAAGAGGTGAAAACATATTGGACCTGGTCATTACCAACATGGGCGACAGATTTTCCACACCAGAGGTCAACCCGTCACTGGTTAGATCAGACCATAAACTAATCACTCTGGATGTCCACACCCCACCACCACCCCCAACTAAGGAAACCACAGTAAAAAACTTTTCTAAAGCAAACTTCACCTTACTTAAGACAGAGGTGGTAAGTTTCACAGCCCCCATGCTAAAGGATAACGCTGCACAAGATGCAGAAACCTTTGCAAATGCACTCTATGAGCACCTACAAGGATGCATGGATCATGCCATCCCTAGCAAAACCAAGAATCACTCCTCTAAGAGAAGGAAACCAGTTTGGTGGACTCTTGCCATAAACAGGCTATACAATAGAAGGAGAAAACTAGTTCGGAAAAAAAGCAAATCCCAAGAAGGAAAGACATCCCTGATCAGTATCGGTAAGAAACTAAGGTCCCTCATGAAATCATCCAAGGCTAACGTCGAAAGAAAAATAGCCAAGGATTCAAAAGATAACCACAAAGCCTTCTTTAGCTATGTTAAGAATCTAAGTGGCAACTCGCAGATATGCACTGAACTAGTGCAAAATAGCACAAAATATACTGAACCTACTGATATTGCCAACATCCTGGCAGATAGATTCAGTGCAAACTTCACCCCCCTCTCACCTCCAAAAGGGCTCACATCAATACCGGAAAAGTGTAGTGTCCCAAAAATCACAAATGCACAGGTGAATACAGCCCTTTCAAAAGCCAAAAACACAGCGTCAGTGGGACCAGATGGTGCCCCAGGCTGCGTCTTGCACGAACTACAGAGCGAACTAACCCCCCACCTAAACACGCTGTTCAACCTCAGCCTCTCCACAGGCTATGTGCCCATAGAATGGCACACAGCAACGGTTATTCCTCTCCACAAAGGATGGGCCACAACTGACCCTGGTAACTATCGCCCCATAAGGCTGACTATCCTGGTCTGCAAGGCTACGGAGCTCATCTTCATGGAACTCATTAACAAAGACATTGGGAACCTTCAAACACTTAACCTAACCCAGTTCAGCTTTGTTAAGGGCAGATCATGCCTACTAAACCTGGTTGACTTCTTCGAGACAGTCACCAAGGCCATAGACGAGGGAAAGGTGGTTCACACAACCTACCTTGACCTCGCCAAGGCTCTCGACACCATTCCCCACTCGGGTATTACAGAAAAACTCACCAGCCTGAACATAAACCCCTATATCACGAGATGGGTTGCCAACTGGCTTACAGACAGAACTCACACGGTAAGAGTAGTGGGGTCCTGGTCCGACTCTAAACCAGTCACAAGTGGTGTCCCGCAAGGACCCCTACTGTTTGGCATATACTTCTCAGAAATACAGGCAAACACAGGAGGACTATGGCTAACCAAGTTTGCCAATGACTGCAAACTAGGAGCCATAACTGACTCTCCGGCTGACACGGACATCCTCCAAAAGGGCCTTACTGAGACGGACACCTGGTGTCAAAGTCATGGCCTCAAGCTAAATGCCAAATCCCATTTGGGAAAAACAAAACACCCACGAATTACCACATAGGTGGCAGCCCCCTTAATACAGAAGAGGTAATAAGAGATCGGGGACCCAGGTAGATAGTAATCTCTCCTTTGACAATCATATTGCCAAAGTAGTTAGGAAATCCTTCTATGTGGCCCATCTGATTACTAAAGGGTTCACATCTAGAAATAAAGAGGTTCTAGTGCCCCTCTAATCGTCACTCATTAGACCCATCATAGAGTACAATGCCTCATTTGGGAATTACCTCACAAGACACTTCCAACAGCTGGAAAGACCACAAAAGTACCTCACCAAGAGGATTACTGGCCTCAAACATATGTCCTATACAGTCCGACTGAAAAAACTCTGGCTGTACTCAGTGGCATATCGCTTACTCAGAGGTGATCTCTGCCTGACATACAAAGCCATGTCCAACTCAGAATTGATGGACATGCTCCACCTAAAGAAATCCAAGTCACTGCGAGCCACGCGCTTTAGTGAGCTAAACCTCGCCACAACAATAAATAAAACATGTTGGAGGGATAGATTCCTGTCACATAGACTCCCCATGCTTTGGAACAAAATTCCAAATTACATCAGGCAGAGCCCCTCACTAACACTCTTCAAGAGAAACCTTGACGAGTGGATGGGTAACAGAAAATACACCCCTAGGATCACTTCATTGGCTGTGCTTGATGGAGGATCAGTTAATTAATCAATGGGGCGGTGAAAGCCGACATACTCTGGCTAGGCTTATAAATGCCCTTGGGCAGATAGCCTAGTACCTACCTATGAACCTAATACCATTAGATTGCCAGGCACCCAGTATTACTGCTGCACAGGTTAAAACAGCACTGTCCAAGGCCAAGAATACAGCTTCTATGGGACCTGACAATATCCCTGGCTGTGTTCTACATGAACTACAGAGTGAAGTGGCACCTCCCCTGTGTGCCCTGTTCAGTCACAGCCTCACCTCAGGCTTTGTCCCTACCGAATGGTGCACTGCTACAGTCATCCCTCTCTACAAAGGAGGAGCAACTACATACTCTGGGAACTATCGCCCCATTAGCCTGACAAGTCTGATATGCAAAGCTATGTAACACATCTTCGTAGACCTAATAAACAAAGATATAGGGAACCTCCAAACTCTGGATCCCACACAGTTTGATTTTGTGAAGGGTAGATCATGCCTGCTCAACCTGGTTGACTTCTTTGAGTCAGTCACCAAAGCTGTGGATGAAGGCAAGGTGGTTCATACAGCCTACCTTGATCTGGCCAAGGCCTTTGATACCATTCCCCACTCAGGAAGCATAGAAAAACTCACTAAGCTAGGCATCACCCCCCTGTATCACTAGGTGGGTTGCAAACTGGCTCACAGATAGAACCCATAGTGTAAAAGTAGTTGACTCCAAGTCACACTGTCGAACAATCACGAGTGGAGTCCCACAGGGTTCGGTCCTGGGTCCTCTCCTGTTTGGTATCTTCTTCTCTGAAGTTCAGGCCAACACGAAGGGACTGTGGCTGACAAAGTTTGCAGATGATTGCAAGTTGGGAGCCATAATTAACTCGCCAAGTGATGTTGACATCCTACAAAAAGGCCTCACTGAAACCAATGACTGGTGTCAGAACCATGGCTTTAAGCTCAATGCCAATAAATGTGTCGTCATCCCCTTTGGGAAAAACCCGGTTCCCATGAATTACCATATCAATGGTAGTCCACTGAACACAGAAGGCATCATAAGAGATCTGGGAACACAGGTTGACAGCAACCTCTCTTTTGACCACCACATTATCACTGTGGTCAGAAAGTCCTTCTTTGTGGCACATCTCATTACTAAGGGTTTTGCATCCAGGAAGAAAGAGGTCATTGTCTACCTCTACTCTTCCCTCATTAGGCCAATCATCGAGTACAATGCCCCATTTGGCATGCACCTCACTAGACATGTACAACAACTGGAGAGGCCACAAAATACCTCACAAAGAGGATCCTAGGCCTTAAACACTTGTCCTATATGGACAGACTAAAAAAACTCCAACTATTCTCTGTCTTATATCGCCTACTTAGAGGCGATCTCTGCTTGACTTACAAAGCCATGTCTGACCCAGCTCTGTTAGAAATGCTACATCTAAAGAAATCCCAATCCCTCCGCACTTCACGCTCCAGAGACCTCAACCTCATTACCACAATCAACAGAACAAGCTGGAGGGACTGGTTCATAACCCAGAGACTGCCCATGCTATGGAATAGACTTCCCATACATGTCAAGCAGAGTGCTTCACTGGCCCTCTTCAAGAGAAATCTTGATCAGTGGATGGGAAATAGAAAATTCACCCCAGGGATCACTCCAATGGCTCTGCTTGACAGAGGCACTGGGAACTAAGGTCAGTTGGCACAATGCCAGGGTAATCTTATGGGCTAGGCTTGTAAAGGCTCCAGGGCCATTAGCCTAGTACACACCTACGAACCTATATGTGTGTGTGTATATATATATATATATATATATATATCTGTGTGTGTGTGTATGTATACATACAATGCAAACCAAATCCTGTGCAAGGGGGAATGCACGGTCCAAACTAAATGTCAAAATCACCAAATAGACCAGCAAGGCAGAACGGAGTTAAATATTCATTTATTTTGTACTAAAACAGACTAGTTTCGGCAAGAATTGCCTTCTTCAGTGTAGGACGTACAGTCAAGTTCCTTGTCCTCATCCATTTAAATACAGACCATCAGCCAATAAGGCAGAAAAGCTCATCAATATTAATGAGATAAAAAATATTTTTTCTTAATCACAATATACAGAGTGTGAAACTACAGTGAAAAACAATAATAATATTTTTTTCTTAATCACAATATACAGAGTGTGAAACTACAGTGAAAAACAGTAATATTATAGGAAATAATAACCATAAATAGAAGGTATAAGACAAACTTGAAGTAATGTAATGTGGCATATATATGTAAAAGCAAATATAGTTTTTTTAGCCATAAGCAATATCTATTGTACAAATATTTATCCATATAGACCATGGTACTTACACATATCGACTACCAAAATAGGTATAATTCAGTAGCCCAGATCCACCATAATAACATTATTGTTGATTAACAAAATTTTGGTAATCACAAGATGCAAGTGTAACACCTCTTAGAACACAATGTGAATAGAAGACCTGACAACCATAAATAGATGTAAGGGAATAGAATAAACTGGAATAATGTGATGTAAATGCATATATGGTTTTGAGACCATACACAACATCCGCTAAACAAATGTTTATCCATTTTGACAGTGATAGTTTCACATGTCAACCGCCTATATTATATTAATTCAGCAACCCAGACCCCCCATACCAAGGTTGCTGCTGGTTAGCAAACCCATATAAATGGGTGTCAAAAACAGGAATCAGGCTAAGCTAAACTAGAATACATATGTATAATTTATATACTCATATATAGTACTTCTTGAGATCAAAATAATCCCAACCTTAGTAACAAAATCGGTCAGCAGGATTGTTAATACATAGACATAATCTCCTATAAGTGATCATTTAAACCCGGATGGAATAAGCCCCCCAGGGTTGTAATCCAATACTTTTCTTTTTGATCCAATACCATCTGTGGGATTTATTGATCCAATAAACCATGCCAACCTTGTTTGTTAGTTCTGTCTCCTGAAATACGATCAATGACCATGAAACTGAATTTAGCCTGTGGATGTTTGCATGTACATCCCCGTTTAAATGGATAAACATTTGTTTAGCGGATGTTGTGTATGGTCTCAAAACCATATATGCATTTACATCACATTATTCTAGTTTATTCTATTCCCTTACATCTATTTATGGTTGTCAGGTCTTCTATTCACATTGTGTTCTAAGAGGTGTTACACTTGCATCTTGTGATTACCAAAATTTTGTTAATCAACAATAATGTTATTATGGTGGATCTGGGCTACTGAATTATACCTATTTTGGTAGTCGATATGTGTAAGTACCATGGTCTATATGGACAAATATTTGTACAATAGATATTGCTTATGGCTAAAAAAACTATATTTGCTTTTACATATATATGCCACATTACATTACTTCAAGTTTGTCTTATACCTTCTATTTATGGTTATTATGTCCTATAATATTACTGTTTTTCACTGTAGTTTCACACTCTGTATATTGTGATTAAGAAAAAATTATTATTATTGTTTTTCACTGTAGTTTCACACTCTGTATATTGTGATTAAGAAAAAATATTTTTTATCTCATTAATATTGATGAGCTTTTCTGCCTTATTGGCTGATGGTCTGTATTTAAATGGATGAGGACAAGGAACTTGACTGTACGTCCTACACTGAAGAAGGCAATTCTTGCCGAAACTAGTCTGTTTTAGTACAAAATAAATGAATATTTAACTCCGTTCTGCCTTGCTGGTCTATTTGGTGATTTTTACATACAATGCAAGTCATAACCACTTGACCATTAAAAGCTTTACATTTGAAAAAGGGTACATTCATACTCAACTACACTTGAAATTCTGTGCCCACTAAATCCAGCTGAATACATTAAATAGCATAGTGCAGTCGGGCAGTGTATCAGAAAGCTATGCAGTTCCTGCCACACTTTGACTTCCGGTAGGCACCATTACAAATTTAGTAGATAGTAATTGGAACTAAGCTCAGTCAGCCCTGGCCATGAACATGCATTCAATCTGAGTTGCCAAAGCAACTCCTTCCTTTCCAGATGAAGGTCTATGGGTCCACCCCTTGGATCAGACTGAATCTGGTCTATCACCATGTATTTGACTGAGTGACTTGGGCTACAACCCCCACTGAAAATGGCACCTCAGAGAAACAACAGACGTTGGAATTAATTCCAGCTAGCATTTTTTGTGGTTGAATGACTCTTTGGATGTATATTTCACCAGTAATGACTCTTTGGATGGACATTTTGGTACAGGTCAGTCAGACATCATATATAATTGTAGTTTTAAAAAACATAATATGATTTTACAATATGTAATTTTTCTACAAGTGACTTTAACACAGAGATAGATGGCTGACAGAGATAGATGGCTGACTTACTTTCTAAAGGGTTACCATTTGCTCCTGACACTAAATTGAATGTACCAAATGTTTTGATAGATTTAAAGATGTTTCTTAGGAAAGTCAACTTAAAGTTGTTGAGACTAATGAATATAACACTCAGGCTACACGTTATTCCAAGCACTGTTATCCTTCTATCACATAATATTCCAAACACTTTTAACCCCCCCATTACATCCTACATTAAGTTTTTGAAAAAGTATGTGTGCTGGATATTAGAATTGAACAACAGAGAAGGAAAATTCAATTTAATACTACAAGGGCAGAATATGAAATAATACAGTTTTTGAAACAACAAAAAATAAGGCTCATAAAGCCTGATAAAGGGGGAGGTTTAGTAGCTATGGACATTTGTGATTACAACACCAGAATGTTTGATATATTGACTACAGATGCTTATCGAGAAGTCTCTCTTAATTAAATGAATGTAGCTAAAAAGAAAAATATATCACATTTTGAATGACCTTTTTATAGAAGGCACAATATCAGTGGATGAGTTTAATTATCTTAATATGGCTTTCCCTAGAATTCCTTCCCTGTTCGATGTACCTAAAATACACAAATTTGTGGATAATCCTCCTATTGTCTTGTAGTAGATGGTAGGAATTCGATTACATCAGGATGTGCTAAATATTTGGACACTGAACTTAAGGGTTGTTTTGAAAGGGAAGATCAAATCTGTAAAGACTCGTGGGACTTTTTGAGTATTATTAACAATTTGGATTTTTTTGAGACAGACATACTAGTCACCATAGATGTCAAAGATTTGTACACTGTCGTACCCCAAGGACTGGCAATTCAGTGGCTTTTGTAGTTTTTGCGTGAGAAAAGTGTTTCTCCTAGCAAATTATATTTATATGAAGTATTATTAGACCTGGTCCTTAGGAATAATTATATATATTTTGAAGGCAGGTATTTTTTACAGAACACGGGGGTAGCAGTGGGCTCACCATGTGGGGCTGTCTTTGGCAATATGGTGATTGCACATTGGGAGCATAATTTTGTACTAACTAGTGAATATAGCAGTAAACTACGGTTATATACAGGGTACCTGGACGACATTAGTATCATCTGGAAGGGGAATGAACAAGAGCTATCAGAGTTTATTGATTGTATAAATAATACAACTCGATTTTTAAAGCTTAGTCAAGATGTGAGTAATGAGGAGCTTTCTTATTTGGATGTTCATTTAATGAAAGACGGAATCAACAACAAATAATGTGTCAAAAATGTATCGAAAACCCACCTATTCTAACATTCTTGCACTTCACCAGCACACACCCTTATCACCAGAAGAGATCAGTGGTGAAGCGCCAACTGGTGAGAGCTGCAAGGATGGTGTCTGAGGAAACTGAATTCATTAAGCATTGTGAACTAGTGTGTGATATGTTCACAAGGAGGGGATATCCACCGGATCTGTTGAGTAAGCTTAAAATGGAATTTATTAATAAAAGGGAGAATGTTTTTTACTGCCCCATTTTGTTTAATAATAATAATAATAATAATAATAATGATAAAAGTACATTTAATAATTCACTTAATGATAATGAGAATACGGCAGTTTCTAGTTAGGATCATAATGTAGCGGATAATTTAGACGTAGAGAATAATTCCATCACCCAGTGCAGTTTGGCCTTCATTACTACTTATAACGGCCAACATAATTTAATCAGATGGGTACAAAATAAAAATTAGCAAATATTATTGAATGATAAGCAGATTAGAATGAAAGTCAGTGTTACACCTAGTATAGCGTATCGAAAGGGTTCGAATTTTAAAAATATTTTTGAGAATATGAACAATATAAGGAGAAAAAAAAAGTAACTCAGGGGCGGTGTTTAGATGTGGGTTTTGCAGCTTTTGTACTAAGCTCTCTTTTGTTTTTGCAAACTTAAGAACAGTTTTGCATTTTTACTTGTGATAGAAAGGAAAATGCAGTTTCCTGTTCATTTATTTGGTGCTTTGTTTGCTGACACTAGGTGTTCCATATGGCTTATTCAGCTTGTCTGTTTGGTTTATTTTGGGCAGTATTATGTGGCTTTGCAGTTGTTTGAGCAGAGCTGTGCATCACTGTTCCATCATAGTAACCCAGTCTAGCCGGTAGCCAGTGTATGTCTAGTTCATTGTTCCTTGCGAGTTTTCACCCAGTTTTTCTTACCTACTGCTTCTATCTGTTAATCGACACTATTCACCACTGTCCCGAGTGAATGGCCTCTAGTTACATGTGACAAAACCCCAGAATCCTTCCATCGTAGTATCCTGAGTAAATCATCTGTGGTTATAAACAGTAAATCCCTAAGGTCATCTTTCATATAACACAATCCTGCTAAAAAGCTCAAGGAAGTAGATGCTTTGTCAGTCCTTAGATATTGTATTTTAAAATAGTTGTACCCTACTACCCTGCAGCCCTGTAACCCCCTCTATACCTGCTGTACCTGTCTGACAGACTTCTGTTCCCTCACCTCATTTGTCTTCAGCCCACTAGCATTACATTCCTTGGGACAGTATAGTAAATGGCTTATGCTCTCTAACAGCCCACTGTTGTTACCAAACACTGATATTGTATGTGAGAGGCATGAATACCTGATTATCTGGGAGGAACTTGTCCAACCACATGCATGTAATCAGTTACACACTCACAACACCTGTATATACTGAAGTGCTACAAAATCCCTATAAAACCTCAGTGAACGCATTGACACAATGTACTGCTACACTCAAAGCTTAGCAGCATATGGACACCTCACCTGCAGTTCATGTGATAGTACATTCTATTAACACGAAGATCACCCAGGTGGCATCCCAAAATCCTACAGATCACCAGGCACTGCCACACCCCAAATCAACATCCTAGTTATAGATGTTTCCATAGTGAGGCATACTGATGCACCACTCACCAGGCTGAGCAAAGACTGGGTGATGGCTAGCTGCATTTTGTGGGACAGAATTCACATTGTCACTAAAGCACTCAAATTCCTTCACCTGAAGTGGCAGGGAACTCTTCTTAAGCAGTATATATTGCCATCACTGTGAAAGAAACCACAATAAAAAAAAAAAAAAAAACAGAAGAAAATTAACTTTATCACATGGCCCTGTTACTGGTGTTTTTACAGTGGAATCGAATGTTTGTGTCAGCTTTGTGGGAGGTGAATGATCTCACTTGCTTCACAGTGGGAGGGCTGCATCTCTCTCCATAAAGTTTTGAATTTTAACTAAAATATTTACTCTGCTAAAAGGGCCTTTTTTAGGCAAAGTCAGTCTCCTGCATCTGCAGGCTAGCAAATACAAATTAAGGTTTTGCCATTGTGGCATTACTCAACACCAGCAGCCGAAACAGTAAGACAGATAAAGGATGTCTGTACCCCTGGTGTGGGGCTGCATTAGTTTACATTTGTAATCCTGTCACTTCACACCTGCTCCTATTAGATAATGAACTAGAATTCATAAAGGATTTCTTAGTCATTATATAGTCCAGAGCATGTTTTGTGATCTCCTATCTGGAAATCAACAGCTCCTCCGACTTCATTTCCTGGTTGCTACAGTTGCATGACATGTCAGGTGTATGCTGCCTTGAGTTTTTACTTATGCCTTTTATTCCTTTTCAGACATTGATTCTTCTAATGTCATTTGCACTGCAGTCATTCTGTATGATGCTGGTCTTACTGGTTTCAGTGTATCTAATGTATTTGGGGGCAGTGCTAGCCCTTCAGTCCTCCATTGCTCTGCTGTTTGCTATCTAGGCCTCAATGATTGTGATGTCAGTATTGCAAGCATCAGTGCACCAGTGTTTGCCTTTACAAGGATCTTTCAGGCTTTTTCCATATTTGTTTAAGGAGTTGGCATGGTGCTGTATGCTTATCTTTGCTCACAGGGAATTTGCAACAGCCGTATGTCACTACAGCCATGTGTCTCCAGCCAAATGTATCTCAGGGAAATGTTTCACTGCCTAGTAGCCTGAACCCATGTATTCAATATTTGAGATTGTTTTTCTTTGCTGTCACTTAAAATAGATGATCTTGTGGCTTGCAAATAAAACAAATGCAAAGAAAAATTTCACAGTGAAAGCAGCCTTGCAGCTGAAGATTTAGTTGTTTCATGTAATCCCTGTGATAGCAAGAGTCTTTGTGAAGAAGGGATGTGTAAAGACTTTTTCTCCAAACGAAACCACAGGACCTCAGGCCAAGTTTTAGTTTCAAGCTGGCTATCTCAGTTTATTGCCAAGGAGTCCTGACATGTGGTTATCATTCACTGTTTACTTCCTTGCTTGTTATGAGTAGCTTGGATGAGCTTATTGGATCATCAGGAAGCTTATCTCATTGCAGAATAATCAAACAGCCCAAAATGCTCCTCCTCATCTCTGTGGAAGCCATTTATTTGTAAATTTAGGGACTTCTCTTTGGCCTTACTTTAGTTCATTTGCTGTCAGAGAAGTGCACATCCATAGTCGCAGTTTACTTCATACTGCAGGACACCTTAGGTTTTCCCTGTCCTGACAACTGACAGGGATTATTTTCTTGGAGAAATAATTAGTGCTATACCTACTTCACTCAGAATGGACACTAACTTTCAAAAGTCCAAGCTTTAACCCACTCAGCTGTTGATGTTCATGTTTTTTTTTTCTGAGATACTAAGACAGACCAAGCATTTTCACCTGCAAAAATATCCATTGTATTTTGCAGTTTGGTATGTCTTCTTTCAGCTCAGTATTTCCATCATCAGAATATGATTCCATATGCTGGGGATTATCTGCTTTCTGTGAGTACTCCATGTTTGTGCATTTGTTTAGTTTTGTTTATTTATTTATTTATTTTGGTGAATTTCTTCTTGTGGGCTGTGCGTGCAAATGGTCTGTTGTGATCAGTTCTATTCTGGTAATCTAACTGAGTAAATAAATAAATAAATGATGAAGCCTCCATATTCATCCTTCCATGTGCTAGATTTCATATACGGGTCTTTCAATTGACCTTTGCATTCATTATTCATGGAAGAAAGATTTCCTTTCTGCCTGCATTGTGTTATCCAAAATTTGCAGGCCACACCTGGAAAGGTGAACCAAATCCACCCATCTCCTTTCTGGCATGCTGTTTATACTGGGTAGTCCTTAGAACAGGGTCACAGTGGATCTGTTTACCTTCAGGTAAGGGAGACACTTCACTAGGCAGATGGCACAAGGGAAATGATCCCTGCAGGAGTCAGTTATATATCAGTGTTTGTGAGATGAGCGGTTCTGTTTGTAGTACGATCATTTTCTGAATTCCTACAGTGGAGATCCTTGTCCTTTTATTCAGACAACAGTATGGTTTTGACCAATCAGTCTGGCCCTCGGTCTTAACTTTTTAGCAAACAAGCCATGTAGGTCTAACAATGAGAAATTTTTGTTCTTTTCATATTCCTCGGGAGAGTAAAGGAGAGTTGTTGTCTTCTCATGGCCTAACACCTTGATTACCTATAATGTGTCAGTTTCTACAAATTGGACAAAACAGTCTGCAACCTCTTTGCACGTCAGACACATATGACTCATTACTACTACTATTTTTCCTTTGTCTCTCCTCCTCCTCCTCCTAGTGGGCAAAATCAGAATGATCTTTCCTCTTTTTCTCCCATTTGTTATGTTTAAGTTCATTCAGAATGTAAAACTCCACAAGACCAAAGTGATTCTGATTACTCCATTTTGGTTGTGACTTGTGTGGTTACTCCTAAAATTTAACTGTATCAGCACCCTCTTATTTGCTCTCCATGCAAGGTGCTTCACTTATGACTTTAATGGAAGTCTCAAACAGCCCTCTATCCTCACTCAGAATGTTTGGTTTCTCTGCTCGAGTCAGTTATATATCAGTTTTTGTGAGGTAATCCGTTTTATATAAAAAATACTTTTAACTCAGCTTGATAGATTTTTTTATGTTTTACTGAAAGACAATTGGTAGCTTCATATAACCTATCACAGGACCAGAAAACTTAAATACCTTTTATGGCCACCTGTATGACTACAAGACATGGATGGCTGTCACTCTGGTGATATGGAATGAACACAAAAATAGTGCCCTTCTGCTTGATCATAAAGCCATTATGTGGTCTGACTGAAGCTTATGTCATAGTACCACATTCTACTGTGCAAAACTAAGGCTGAGCAACAGCTGATGATATTTGCTTTCTTTGTTTATGAGAACTCAGAGATCTCTTAATTTCCTGTTTGGTTTTATTTTTTCTTCTAAAATGTGCTATTTCCACAGTCACAACACTCATTAGTGAATACAGAGTCCAGACACGGTAATGCACATTTTGATCTGGAGTACCATTTCAGTGAACAGTGAGATTCAAGCACTGCAAATGCATGCATGTTTAGGAAGCCAAATTAACTTTTTAACAATTCTGCCGCATTTCCACTGAATGTAGTTAGAAGATCTGTATAGTTCATTTTTTAACATTTTTTTGGATTTTAAATGCTCCAGAATTTACTGAAAGTATCAGCCACAGCTTAAAAGAAATTGAACAGAGCTGGTTATATTTTCTTTGTTTTACTGAAAGACAGATGGAAGCTTCACTCTACCTGTCAAATGACCAGAAAACTGAAATACCTCTTATGGCTGCCTTTATGGCATCCCTGCCATGAATGGCTGTAACCCTGGTGATGGGGAATGAACACACAGCAGTGACATTGACTAGATGGTCAGCCAGCACTGAGAACAGAAGAAGAATAACAAAAATGAAGACGATGGGAGAAGAATAGCAACAAATTGTGTATTGTAGAAAGTGGCAGATTGGCAGCCTTAGAAGGGTTAAAACACCAAGAAGTATTAATGTCGAGCATATTGTTTTTTCACCTTTGAGTACTCACAACCCATCACTGTCTGCATCTTTGCCAAAAGCTTTCTGAGATACATTGCAAAATCATGTCTGTTATTTATTATTTGAGCAGACAGGAAGCTTCATCACTGACAGTCAAGCCTGCAGGCTAGCTTCTAATTAACGAAGTGTTTAACTTCTGCTGGCATGGTTTTGTACAAGCTCATTTACATGGACCATTGCAAGGCATTTCACCGACTCATTTTTGTTAAACATTACACCTGTTACTCCATATCTCACAGATATAGTTACTCCAGTGTTTTGACCCTTTCCATCATTCTGTTTTCACTAGTGTGTACTCGCAGGGAGCCTTCTTTCGTCTGGGCCTTACTGTTTGGAACTCCCTTCCTGCTACTTTCTGCCTTTTTTCTACAGATAACTCTTCTACCGAGTAACTTGCAGCTCTATAAATAGTGACTGCAATTGCACTGGATTGTTCAAATGTCAGTATAAACTTTTCAGATACTTAGTTAACCATGTGGGACTGTATTCCTTGGAGCACATATGTCTTTAGCAGCACTACCTGCGCTTTGTACAGTTGTCAAGTCTTGTCTTTTACGGGTCTTTGTATATTAGTGAACTATATTGCAGTCGTACTGATTCCTTGTTGTTTTTCAACCAAGTTTTCACTGATCTGGCAGTCCTATTTACCTACCTAATAAAGAAATCAACATTAGAAGAATTATATTCAACAGTTAGTGATGTAAGAAGCAAACTTATCTTTACTGGATTTACTTGATCTCATCTGCTCAGGATGGCACAGTGGTGCAGTGGTAGCATTATCGCCTCACAGCAAGAGGCTCTCTGGTTCAAGTCTCGGCTGGGGTGCCTTCTGTGTGGAGTCTGCATGTCATACCTGCATTTGTGTGGGTTTCCTCCGGATACTCCGGTTTCCTCCCACATTACAAAGACATGCATCTGGAGCATTTCTCCCCGGGCCTCCGCTGAAAATTGGCTTCATTCCAAGTCGGACTTTCCCGGTTAACGAATGTAAAATAAAAAAAAAATCTGAGTTTGTTTATATCACGAGTGTTCATAATGTGGAAATGTATTCCTTCATCAAGACTGGACCCAGTGGATTTTAATCTGTTAAGAGCTGATATATATACTTCACATTTGTTTTGTAGTAGACAAACTTCTCTGAAGTTACTGCATTCTTTAAGATTTGTTTTTGTGGGGCAGTTTCTCCATGATATAAGGTTTCAGTAAATTGAACTCACCCTCATTGTGTTACATAGTAAACAAGTTATATACAATTCTAGTATTTTATAATCTTTCTGGGCATACATATTTGTTATTTAATATAACCATTTCGCTTCTAAAAGAATGATAGCTGTCTTAAAACAATTCTTTGTCCTTCTGTTGTGTAAAACTGCATTATTCCTCTAATGTGTTAGATGAGTTACAGTCAAAACCATATGCTGTTTTTGTCTGGAAAGGATTCGTGTGGATAAGTGCTCTATCCAGTTAGCAAATGCAGAAAGATAACATATTGTATCCTGTAGCATGTTTTGCCTTCCTTTGTTTTACCCTTGTAAGGTGAGAGTAAACCAAACTCTCTAGTCCCTAACAGATGTTAACATCTGCTTTATCTTAGTAATAACAGTATCATTTAACAGACTGACAGCAGTATAATCCTCTCTCTAACTGATACTCCTGCTACACTGTAAATATGTACAATATGTGTTGTACCTATGCTGCCTTCTGCATTGCTGTAGTCTTCATATCCTCTACTAACTGTAAGTAGGAAATCGCTTTTTATTACCCTTCTTAAATGCATCCACTATGGATCGTGGCTAACAGACATAAATAAAATAAAATATATGGCTAAATTAGTTGAAACATTTTGATTCAGACGATCTTTAATAAGGCACTGCCTGTGCCACTGTCAAGCAGTATACTAAAACTGTAATGCCCCTCTGTGTTGTCCTGGTAGAGGTTCACTAATAAAAGGACACAGTTTGTGTTTAGCACATGTCTAAGTCTTTTACTTTAATATCATCCGTAACACTTGCTGATTTAAGGTGAAGTTTTATAAAATGTATCTCCAGTTTATATACGATTTTTTTTCAGGGTAAGGGGCTAGGTTAGAAGGTTTGTATCATGCAACAGGTAAGTCATTTATATGACTTCAATTTCAGTGTCAGTAGTGAGCATTTGCTTCTCTTCACCATATAACATGTGGGACGATTGTTTACTGTGTTGAAGGTTTGGTTTAATTATGAAGTCAGCAGGGCATTCATTTTCCCGTCAATTATTTGCACAGAACGAAAGCATCACTGGCCTTAGCACATATTTAGGAAGCAGGCTGTGGTATACAGTAGCAAGCAATGCATACCTTAGATTTATAGCCTACTTAAGTTTCCCTGAGTAAACAATTCTCTACCTTTGCAAATGTGTTAAAGGGGCCTTGATAGCAGTGGCAGGAGCAGCTGAGACACTTCAGCTCCTCTTAAAGTCTTTCAACTTTTTCATGGAGGCAACTGTTACTAGACATTTACCGGTAGGGTCCTACTTACAACAAGATTAGTAACTGACCAGGTGGATGCATAATGGCTGTGTAAACAGTCATTTAATACAAGTTCACTTATCTGCTGCTACTCTTGGGACCCCTTTGATAACTGATTGTTGCAGAAAAGTTACCACCTATGCTTTCTATGATAAATGGTGCTATTAGGTTCTGCTGTTGCTCAAAATCAGCCTCTAATAAATTTACATCAATAGACTGTAGTGACTGCTGACTTTGAACACAAAAAGTAATTTCCCAGGGTAAATATTGCTGTCTTACAACATGGTTGATTTATTTAAAAATGATTGGTACATTTAGTACTAACATTTATTTGGGATATTTAATATTTATTATGATTCATTAATTTTAAACTGCTAATCAAGAACATGTAATTTTTCTAATCACTTCAGGAAGTAAGCATTGTGGGCTGTAATTCCTACTTGCTTTTCCATTTATTTTGGATACTGCTTTGAAGCATAATCTAATACAGATCTAAATACTGACACATTACTAAATGTGTACCATTTTATTTTAAAACTTCCTAGTGTAGCTTTTGGCCTTCATTCTCTCTCTCTCTCTCTCTTTTGTTTTGTAGTTTTATATCTCTGATCCTCTTACCCATTCTGTCTGTTTACTTGGTAACAATGAGTGACCTTTTCATACGGCGTACCTTGACACCTGCAATAGCATGCATGTCACCTGTGTCACCTGGCATGGATGAAGAAATGTATGTTTAACTTTGATTGCCATCTTAAGCAGATGTCAGATTTTACCCCTTTTGGAGGTGAAGTATGGAAATGTTATCCAAAATCTGCTGAATTTTGGGGGTTTTGCTCATATGTTTATAAGCCTTCAACTCGGTATAAGGAGAGATTCCTAGCAACAGGCAATGTCCCAACTGTTAGCACTACCATATCCTCAGGGATGAGATATTGGGTTCATTTTCCATTCCTGGCCATCTCTTCTCACTAACCTATATCCATTCCTCAACTTGAGCTGCTAGAACTTGTTCTTTTGGCGGTCCTTCCTGCATTATCACTTAAATACCTTCTTCAACATTCATTAGACATTACTTTCTCTTTTCAAAAACTGCACCTTGATGATTGCATATATTGGGTTCATACCATGCGGTCTAGCTAATATATTCTTGAATGTTGACACTAATGCATACCCCTGTAAACTACATGATATTTACAAATATACCTGGCATAAATGTATACTAGTAAATACATAAATATATAAAGTATACTGGACTTTTGTAAGAAAATAATAAGGAAGTAGATAAGTTAAGTCATTGCACACAGGCTTTAGATTTATTTTTATCTCTGATAACCAAAATAGTTATTAAAACAACAGAGATAAATACTGCAAATCCTTTCAAGTGCTGACACTAAAAACCCTCAAGAACAAGTAAGCCTTCTCATTGAAAAGTGAAAGCTGCAATATAGGTATGTATTTGAACGGAAAACCTACTTACACAAAAGAATGCCATGCATAATAACTATTTCATTTATTGGGATAGTCTGTCTGGGTAAGTAAAATGCCCCTTCTCAGCATGTGTCCAGAGAGATAAACTCCGTAATATAATACTCAGTGTTGTAGCTTTATAACATATAAGAATTTTAACAAATACAAATTATTGATCAGCTTCCATTTCTCTGCTGTGTAAGCCTGAGCAAATCATTTAACAATACAGTGCATTAGGGCATTCAGGCAATTGGGAAATTGGGCTAGGCTGTCAGTGGTTTCCTAGTCTGCATGCACATTAACTTCCAATGAACAAAATCTAAACTGTTCCAAATACAAACCAGAAATCACCTACAACAAAGTTAGCAAGTTCACCTGCAGCCTCCCATCTATCCCCACCACTGTATGGTGCTCAAAAATATATTGACTGTAGTGCATGAATGTGTATGAATGAATAATATGTTATTGGCATTCTTCCTTCATGGTGCAGGATTCATTGCTTCCCATGATATATCCCAGTCTGTATAAAAATATTCTGTTTTACATTTGCATCTGATATTTGCATATGTAATAGAAGAAGATAGTATAAATTACATATTCTTTTTCTGTACCAAACTACAGAACTACATTTAATGACTTTAGCAACACTTAGAACGGTTAGGTAAATAACTTATATTAGTGTAGAATGGTTGAGTTACATAACATACAGTACAGTGGTTAAGGTTTGAATTTAAATCCCTTATTTACAAGTGATTCTAAATCTGTGGGCATGATGAACTTTGATTTGTGTGTAGACAGTAATGACTTCACAAGACACGTGCGTGAACTCATGCTATTAAACTGTTGTTAGTATCAGAAGATACCCATAACAGCACCATGTGGAATTTGAATTCCTTGAGTGTGTTACAACTCTTATTTTTGGAATCGTTTTCTAATAGTGTATGACTAGTAGGGATTAAATAAAGCTTTTTGTGGTTGTCAAATTAGCTTCCAGTGCTAAGGTTACTGTGAGGAAATCAGTCTTCAATGTTCTTAAAAATCTCTGTATATGTGAGATGGGGAAGAAAGAGATAATTTGTAACATGTTTTCTGGGAGTGTAATGAGTTGTCAGACTTTAAAGATTCCCTGCAAACTGCCTTGTCAGAGATACTGGATGAGCAAATTGGTGTAAGTAGGGAAATGATTTTTCTAAGCTATGATACAGAATTGGAATTGCCTAGACATGGTAAGGCCTTGCTGTGTCTAATTCTGGTGGCTGCCAAAAAAGCAATTACTAGAAAATGGAAATCAAAATCTTAACTCCCACCACACTGCCAATTCTGCCCTTCGAAAGAAGCAGATATTATACACATATTTTGGAGCTGTAAATGCACATACAAACTTTGGTGTGCCTTAAGGGTCAAATTAGAAAAAATGGGGTATGAAAAATCAACTTTATCTTGGAAATTTGCTCTCCTTCACATCCCCCCACTAGGAATGAATAATAAGCATATGCACATCCTAATAACAACATTTATGCTAATAAAATACTACATCACCCTAAATTGGAAAGACAGGTCTAAGATAACATGGGAAGGATTTAAACAAATAGCTAGAAAGCAACTTTGGGCACATAAATATATATGGTATTCCATGAAGCAAAAAACAGCACAGAAGGATACTTGGAAACTGATATCCGAATACATTTTGTCATGACAGTACCTCATAATTAAGTATTCAACCCAATTAGATATAGATGAGACTATAGTTAGTTGTAGTATGTAGGATCTATTCTGTTATAGAGATGTTTTGGTTGTTGTTATTTTTGTTTTGCTATAATCCTAATAAAAAGATTGTTAAAAAAAAAATCTTAACCAGCTATACTAGAAGCAAAGAATATAGTAACAGAGATAAAATAACTGGAACTGGGATATTTAGAAAAGGAATGGAGCAAGTTACATAGGAAAGATCAGAATTGTGGGAACAGTACATATGGGGAGGAAAGAGGTTTAAAAGAAGGCAGGATTTGAATGAGCTATGTAATGTTTGACTGACAATGACTGGGTAGATTATAAGTGAGGTATAATATTTGCAATTAAAATTGCATCAGTATGGTCTGTGATATAAAAAACTGGCAACTGGAACAGTGTCAGTATGGTTTGTTTTCATTCTTAGACATGTATGACTGTGTATGCCATAAGTGATAATTTAATAAAGATGTTTCTTGTTTCAAAAAAAAAGTCTGTATACATATGTCTGTGCGTATATGTGTGTGTGTGTGTGTGTGTGTGTGTGTGTGTGTGTGTGTATACATATATATATATATATATATATATATATATATATATATATATATATCCTTACATTTCTTACTACTAACTCTCTTCCAACTCTAAACCTGCTACCTGTCCCAGTTTCTCTCATCTGCAACCTTTTATACAAGCTAAAACGTACTACCCCGTCAGCTGACCAGCTACCTGCTGAATATCTGCAAAAGGCAGCCAGAGCTATAGCATATCCTGTATCACTGTTGATAAATAGAACCATACAAGAAAGCACTATTCCCACCATCTGGAAAGTCTCCCACATTATCCCCTTACACAACAGTGGAAACTCCATAGAATATTCTAACTATCATCCTGTAGCACTACTCTCCCCCTTAGCTAAAATAATGAAAAAGTGCATCCATAGACAGTTACTAGACCATCTACTTCAAAACAATTTACTGGCCAAATGTCAACATGGCTTCAGGCCTTACCACAGTACAACAACTGCACTCTTATCCTTCACTGACTGCATCAGTAATAACCGTAATAACAATCTTCCCTCTTCAGCACTCTTTATCGACCTTTCAAAAGCATTTGACATGGTCAACCATGATCTACTTATTAATATACTAAAATCCTTTTCTCTGGGTACAATGACTATAAAATGGTTCCAGTCCTATTTGGACAATAGACAACAGGCAGTGCTATGGGACAACAACCTATCATCTCATCTCCCTGTCACCCTAGGTGTTCCTCAGGGCTCCATATTGGGCCCCCTTCTTTTCTCATTATTTATCAATTACCTTAACCTAGCTATTCCTCCAGCTGTCTACAATACGCAGATGATTCGACAGTAATCTGCTCAGCTAAAGCTCAATTCCAACTGCAGAGTCTAACTCAGACAATGTTTAATACAACAGAAAACTGGTTTCTACAACGCTGCCTGCTCTTGAACCCCAACAAAAACAAAACTCCTCCTCTTCATGCCTACCCATAAGTCACTCCCAATGAATTTTTCAGTCTTATCCAATATTGGTATACTCATATCTCCTGATCCAACAACTAAACTTCTAGGGGTAACCATTGATAACAACCTGAACTTTGAAACCCACATCAACAATACCATAAAAACCGTCAACAGGAAACTAGACTCCCTTTATAGGATTAAACCCTTCCTCACTCCACTAGCTAGAGCCACTATTGCCCATTCCCACCTTATCTCCACACTTGTCTTTGCTTCTTCAATATATACTAACTTGTCAAAAAATAACCTTAACAAACTAGCCAACTCATACAACAGCATTGCAAGATTTGGTACTGCTTCCCCCTTTAGGACCCATCACTGCTATAACCTGAAACAGGATGGCTAGAGCTTCAGAATAAAATTCACTTTAACCAACTCACCATTGCCCACAAGACCCTCTTCCAGCCTACCAATACCCCAATACTTTCTAACATCATTACCCAATATAAAAACCTTAAGACTTTACGCTCATCTAATAAACTACTTGTATCAACATGTAAATCTAGCAACATGTCAGTAGATGCTCTGTTCTCTAATGCAGTTGGAAAATATTGGAACTAACTCCCTCATGAACTAACATCGCTGTCTTCTTTTATACTTTTTAAGCACAATCTCAAACACTACCTTAAAACACATTGGTTATGTCCCTGTACAAATCCAGACTAATCTCAGCTTGTATCCCTGTTACCCTCACTACAGACCTTATGCCTGCTCTGTCTGCACCTTTCTCTATCAAGGCCTATCTTATCCTAATAGAGATAATTTAACATACCTAGTTCAAGTCTTCTGTATATAAAGTCAAAAATATCTTACCTAAGGCAAGATTTGTATAAACTGTTACACTGTTTGAACTGTTTAAATCTGAAGTATGTATTCTGTATAACAACTAGTTACTAGTGTAGTATATTGTATATAAAGCCAATAATAACTTATCTAACGCTTGCATCAAAATTTTGTACAAACTGTGGAATTCTCTGAACTGTTGAAATTTCTAGTATTTATCTGTATAACAAATGGTTACCAGAATGTTTGTAGTATGATAATCTCTCGGAGCTTATCTCCCCGGGACTCTACTGAAAATGGACATATATCCAGTTAGACTATCCCAGTCAACAAAAGTAAAATTAAAAAAAAAAAATATATATATATATATATATATATATATATATATATATTTATATTTATATATATATGGGATCTGTACTGATCCCCAAATGAAAATATCACCGAATCACTAACAGCCGGGCATAATTACGAGAAAGTGCTTTTCACAGAAGCACTTTCGCGTAAGTATGCCTTTTGCGGAGGTCGTACTAAAGTGCGGATAAGGGAAAATTCCCTTTTCTCCACTGTAGTGCAATCTCCTAGTGAGAATATTAAAGTAGGGGGGGTGTGCAGGGGGGGCTTGCCCCCCTGCAAAAACGTTAATTTAATGTTTTTTTTTTTTTGTTTGTTTAACACACTTTAGTGAAAGCACTTTTTTGGTGAAAGCGCTTTCGCTAGTGTGTTCGGTGATAGTGGATTCGGACTGTTGAACTTGCGTTCATTCATTTCATCTAGAACTTATTTCGTTGACATTACACTTCATTGAACCACATTTCATGAGAATTTCATACATACTAAATATAACTCCAGAAGACGTTTTGCAGGGGGCAAGTGCCCCCCTAACATAATTATACTAACTTCATAGTTGGTCTGAAGAAGCTCATGTTGAACGAAAGCACTTACCAGTCAAATTTTGTTTATGTAATAAAGTTTTAGTCTGGTGTTTTTAAGTCGTTTTTCTTTTCTTTTGTTTTATTTGTATACTGCTGGTTTACGAGTTTTTTTTTTTTTTTTTATAACTTCATAGTTGCACAACTGTGGAAAAAACAGAATAATCTTTACACACTGAATCACTGCTACTACACATATCTAAACTTCTAGAGATGGTGGCACAATCCAACAGAGGGAATTGTCAGGGTAAAGTACGAATCAACACTAATTTGCATTGTAATTCCTATCCTCTAAAAAAGGCACTGTTAGTAATTTTCCCTGTGTGAATGGAACAGCCTGTATGTGTGATGTGTGTGTGTGTGTGTGTGTATATATATATATATATATATATATATATATATAGTTACACTTCTAAACATCTAAATCTCATAACATCTAAATTCAAAATATTGAGACTGCAACATCTAAAACCCATAACATCGAAACTTTGCAACACAGCATCTAACACTACAAATCACATGAAAATAACATCCCCTCCATGTATAACACCACCAAACTAACAAACACACTTTTTACTACATTTCTGCAGGGAGAAAGTCCCCCCTGCACCCCCATGTGGGGAGCTGTGGCCCCCACACCTTCTGTAAATTAAATATACCAACTCTGAGATCATTCCTAACCCCACTGTATCGTGATCACCATAAAGAATGTACACATAATGTCTATATCACTTACCTGTATGGCCTAAAAACCACACACAGAGTGGCAAAATAAACACTGCATAAATAGTATAAATTCCTACACTATATAAGTAATAACTATATAAATAAAAACTACAACATCTCATACTGATACCACAAGAATAACAGATTAAACTATGACATTTACATGTTTCATGATATACTGTTCCATGTTATACATTTTCCATGTTATGAAATTCGATGTTGTGAGTTTTAGATGTTTTGGGTTTTAGATGTTGTGGTCTCGATGTTTTGAATTTAGATGTTATGAGTTTTAGATGTTTTTGAAATGTAACTATATATATATTTATATATAAGGGTCTAGGACTATTCACTGAAAGCACATTTTACTGAAACTCAAATGACTGCACAAATCACTGAAAGCACAATTCACTGAAACACATTTCACTGAAAGTTATATATGGCCTTTTCTTCACTGTAGTGTGACCCTGGAGTTAGTATATATAGTAAGGGGGTATATTATTGGATCTGTATTAAGTTTACAAAATAGTAATTTATTGAAATTGCAAGTATCCATGTGTATAGTTCAAAATATTTAAAATAGGTTGGGGGCATAGCCCCCCCTACTATATATTCTAACTCCAGGGTCGCACTACAGCGGGGAAAAGGCCATATATAACTTTCACTGAATTGTGTTTTCAGTGAATTGAGCTTTCAGTGAATTGTGCACAGTGAAATGTGTTTCAGTGAAATGTGCTTTCAGTGAATAGTCCTAGACTCATCTATATCTATATATTTATATATATATATATATATATATATATCTAGAGGGTCTACTGACATTCAACGACCCTTAGGTAGGTCAACATCTGTTTATCCAACAGAATTTATATGACTAGCAGATGATTGATGGGTGTGCGAGATTGCACAGTTCTCGGGATAGGGAAATATGTCCTTTCCTTCAGATCATTCTGTCTCAATGTTGTTTATTATATGTATGTATGTGTATATATATATATATATATATATATATATATATGTATATGTATATGTATATATATATATATATATATATATATATATATATATATATATATATATATAATTAGCAGGGTGTTGCCATCTTGCAAAAAACAATGTTTTATTGTTTTTTTTTTTGAAGTTTTGCATGTGCCAAGATTGTCAGTCGGTGCACACGTAGTAGCGTGTCAACATTTGCAAAGCTGACATTTGACATTTTGTGGTTGACTTTGTCAATGTCAGTATTTAGGTGTTTCATTCAGTTTCAGTGCGTGCACACACACACATCTGTATATATGTATATATATATATATATATATATATATATATATATATATATATATATATATATATCACATGTGCATGGGCACAGATACAAACTCATATATATGAAGCAGAAATACCAACAATGGTGCTGCAGCATTAGATTGTAAACTTGACAGTCAAGTGTGAGAATCTAAGATGCACAATTACTTGAAAAATAAAGCTTGCCATTGACAATGTGAATGCACATATGATCATAACATATCTATTAAAGACGGGACAGTTTACAAATAAAATTCAGATTTGTCAGAAGGAATGTTTAAATGATAACTCACTTGTAGTCACCTTACTGTAAATCATAATATTATTTATATCTATATCCAACAATGTTATACTGCTATATCTTCTTGAAATATTTGTAACTAGTCGTACTTCTATTGTATGTTATCTCATTGTGATTTTCTCACCTGAGCTGCACCCGTTAATGGTCGATTAAGATCAGTGTATAACCCCAGTAAATAAATTTAAAATAAAATGTCTATAGTAATGTAGAATAACATAAAACAAATTGCAGGGGCAAGCTGCTCTGCAACCTCCACATTCACTATACCTCAAAAGAACAATCACCACCACAAAGTAAAAGACCCATCTCGCTCACTCTTCTAAGAGAACAGAAATAATACAATAATGATACCATAATTATAATTGTATTATTGTTATTAGTATTATTGTATCAGTGCAGCAACACTGCACTTTTCTTTGCAGGGTGGGCAACAAGGCATGAGCATTTACTACACTAAGCAATAATAATACTTAAGCAGTTGTGATATGACCTTTCTCATATTGAGCAACATTGTATAAGATTGTCTCATGCCCAAGAAACCCCCCAAGCTTATTAAAAAATAAAATAAATTTCCAAGCTCATTTAAGGGTAACAGTGGCACCACAAACATTACATACATGTGTAACCCCAACTGCTTATGCTTATGTCTTATCCATTGCATAGTGTAGTTTTATTTTTAAGGGCTTAGATTCATCCACTCTCTCTTAGGATTAGGGTAAGAACATAGATTTTATTTCATCATACCTTTTACAGAGCCATTGCTAGGTCATCTGGTACTTTTGGCAGTCCTTAAACTGGCTCCCCCCTCAAGCTGAAGTTGAGAAACTAAGAAAAAAACCCATGGACTCTAAACTAGTAAGTAGAATCACTTGAGCCACAGTATCACAAGTGTGCTGTTATGTGTGAAAACAGTCACAAGTGTGCTGTAATGTGTGAAAACATCACAGCTCTTTAGAAGTTTGCCTTATTGCACTGACAATGACATCACTCAGCCTGATAATGTAACTGCTTTTCTTAATGACTGACAAAAACTGTTTGCTAGAGTAGAGTATTTTAGTAACAACTCAGTTATCTTCCCTCACATTTCTCAGGACAGTACACAAAGGTGAGTGATCCATATGCTTAGCATGGGTATAGATTTTGTTCATTGTTCATATGCGTTCACTGTTTTTGGAAGAGAAGTCTACTTTATTATTGAATCTAGGCATGTAGACCTGCTTATACGTGCATATGCAAAGGCATAAAGCACAAAACAGACTTTGGTAATAGATCAGATTAGGTTAATGGGTAAATAATTGGCAATCCATTTGTAGACTATTACATACCCAGCTAATGTCCATACAGTGACCAGAGGTGAGAATCAAACGCTGTGAGGTAAAAGTTTTAACCATCATTCCAAGGCCCTAGAAATAGTAGCAACTGTGGTGTTAAGGACTGCAACCTTAAAAAAAATATCCCTAACAGCAAATAACAATGTAAATTGCATTAGAATTTGAATTCCACCCAGGGACAGATTAAGAGGAGAAACTGTTGCATTTGCTCTGGTACTCCATGTTTTTAGGCACTCTCATCACACTGCACATGAATTCAGTAGTTTGTTGTGCGAAATTGAAATCTAGTGAAATTAATATTTGAACTTTTTTTATTAAACTAGTGCCTTATTGACTTTTTAATACATTTTGCTGCATAATGTAATAAAGGTGACAACTGTTTTAAATCATGTTTTTTTAACAAAGCACAATGCCATAAAGTTAATTACCCCTACACTGGCTTTCTCCAGTTGCTCATAGATGCCCTGATATTAGTAACACAATTGTGTGTTAACTTACATCAGTCCCAATACTGTTTTTTTTTTTTTTAATTATTTATTTTTATGAGTTATGAATGCCATGCACTTACCTTAAAACAGAACATAATAAATGCCCTTGATGAGAGTTAGAGGGGTATGAATGCCAACAATGTATTTACATTTAACAGACTGATATTAAACAATTGTTGATTGTGCTTGCTTATAGGGCCAGTGTATGTTGTGTGACAGCTATAGATAATGTACTATTTTGAGGGGTATAAGCAAGCTGTGATTAAAAGAACAAGGAATGCTGAGTGCAAAAGTGTTATTGATAATGTCTTGTGGTGATGACGGGGAGAGGGTTGCACTATATGTATTGTAGTGATGTACAGACCTTTATGCTGAAGCAAGATGTCAGTCATTTGAAAAAGCTTGTGGTTTACTGTTTTTTTTTATCCCCATCCTCACCTGTCGGCATGAGCTTTGGGTAGAGATTGACAGCATGAGATCATGGATGTAAGGGCCCAACATTAGATTCTTCTTAACAGTAGCTGGATTCACTCTGTGATCAATTGAGGAGAGCATGGAGGACTTTATAACAATCGCAGCTCTTTCTTAGTGAGATATGTCATTGAGGTGGTTAATTACTTAGTGAGGAAGCCTTCTGCTGTTTGCCAGAGGAGGTGAAACATGTATAGCCCATTAGGATGAAGCTTTAGGTCAGCTGCAGGGATCATCCTCCCTGGGCATGCTTGGGAGTCCCTCAATTCCTGTTTTTCCAATATTAATTCCCACGGGCATCCTCTAGGATTGTATTTCACTTTTTCAACCACCATAAACCCAAACCACTGCTTTCACAATTATATTTTCCATTCAGGAGAAACATATTCTTGTTTGTGAAACAAGAATGGTTCATAGGAAGTCACCTGGATTAATTAGATGTGGTAAATGCAGCAGTTGTAGATTCATCCTAGAGGGGGATAGATTTGAAATACAGGGTAATATGTTTCTCCTGAAAGGAAAATATAATTGTGAAAGCAGTGGTCTGGTATATATTGCTTTATGCCAGTCTTGTGACTGTTTTTATATAGGAAAAACTGAACAGAAATTTCGGGATAGAATATATGAACATATATATGATATTAGGGAAGGTAGGACCACTAATGCTTTGTGTAGACATATTATGACTTCGGGGGATCATATATTTAGGTTTATGGGGGTTGAAAAATTTGGAAAAATGGGACTTGTTTTGGCAGGCTTATTTCAATTCCTACAGATGACTGGGGTTGAATGATTATGTATTGCTCCCTTATTGAAATTGAGGGCATTAAAACAATACCTTTACAGTTTTATTTTTTATGTTTATGATGTCTAGGTAATACATGTACATGCTCATTGTTCGATTTAAATTCTTGTATGTAATATGAAATATGTTGGGAAATGGGTAGGCTGTGTAGCTTTAAACATTTAAAAATATTTTAAGATGTTGCTATAAGTTTTTAATTGGATCACACAATTGAATTAAGGTGTTTAATGACGTGGGGAGTGTGTAATGAACTGTCTGATGAACTTCTTTTTGGAATGAAAGCACTTATCCTTTATTGTCATTAAAGTTGGTTTTGCAGAGATTTGAGGTTTTAGTACTTTTTTTGTTTTCTTGGTTTGGCTTTTTGTCTGGCTTTTGGTTGCTTTATGATTGAAATAATAATTGTTTTAATAATGGATATATATCATAATCATAACAATAAAGTGGTTGTTTCATTCCCAATGAAGGCTTTGCATTTATTGAAGTCAATAAACTGTTTTAATTTATTTATTTTATTTTAATTACTATTTGTTCACAGAATAAGTGGACTGGAGTATTGATCCTTTTTAGACACAACCAGAGCTCAAAAACAATGCATCCTAATCTTTTGATCATCAACATTACATACAAAATGAATACATTGCAGAATTCAAAACATAATGGTAAGGTTGAATGCAGATAGGATAACATTAAAAGATCTAGTCAGAATGCATTCAGGAAAAAAAAATATGCAAAACGCAAGATAAGATATGCATACAGTTCACGGCAATCATACATATAATCATATAATACATAACTCCTGTATGCATGTGAAATATTTGTATATATCATGACAAATTAAGAGGCTGAGAAAAGTTTGTTAAATGTATTCTGTTATTCATGATATGGGCTGGTAAATTACCTAACCATTATCATGGTAGCAGTTACAGATAGATTAAGTAAAGAGATAAAGTTTTGAAGTTTTTAATGGTTTCTGTATTTTTGATGCCTATAGACAGGTGGTTCTTGGTAGTAGATCCCAGTCTCTGTCACCTGCAGCAGGTTTGAATGAATGGAGCACCAGAAAGAAATTGTTGTCCTTTCTACTTCTGAATGCAAAAGGGTTAGCTTGTAAAGTTAGTTTCACTCTTAAAGGGGGACAGTAACAGTATTGTAGCACCTTGTAAATTAGAAGAAAAGTGGCCTTATGAGACAATATGGTGTGGTAATAGAATGAGTCTGCAGGCTTTGTTCTCAGCAGTCTGTGTTCTTTGAGTATTGTTGGCTGAATGCATAATGAGAAGAGAAAGGCCATGTTCACGTTAGGGTAGTAAAATATTTTCAGCAGTGGCCCTGCGAACAGTCAATGAAAGGAGGCGACTGATCTTGTATTACGGTTTTAATTGAGCAAGGACTTTATTAGTTACAAAATGTGTGTGTGGTAAAGGAAAGGGTAGGGCTGAGGATTAGGCCTAGGTACCTCTGTTCAGTGACATTAGGTATTCTGCTCCTATTAAGATCTGTTAAGAGAATAAAAGGAATGGTGGGTAATTTCTTGACTGAGACAGAGACTGCGGCATTGGTTTTCGTAGAGTTAACTAGTAGTTTGTTAGTAGTGGACCAGGTACATAACTGAGTGAAATTGACCTGTAACTTGGTTTGCAGGTCAGAGTAGGTAGTACTGGATTGCAGGAGCAGCATATCGTCTGCATGCATTATTAATTTAAGATTTGGTAATTTATGGGGAGATCATTAAAAAAGAGAGAGAGGAGAAGAGGGTCTAGCACAGACCACTGTGGTACACCTGTATCAAATTTGCCACCAGCAGAAGATGACACATTGCTATGGACTTGGAAGGTTTAGTCTTTAGAGAGCTACAAAACCAGCAAATAGTGTTATCTCCAAAGTTGAGTCTTTTATATCTGTCTTTTGGGTGTACCTTATGTTCTGCAATGAACAGTGAAAAGTGATTTAATTAACACCTGAAAAAAGTCCAACAGAAAGACTGGGTGAACACAAGTATACCTGTACTGAAAATCATGCTGCAATTGCAATTTTGTCTTCATAGACATGGGGAAACCAGATACTACTTTTATTCCTTCATTCTGATTGCACACCTTTACCCTTTGTTGTGCTCTCCCCACAACGTTCTCAATAAAAATAAAGTGACATGCTCATTCTGTGGGTACAGATAGTTGTCCTACAAATAAAAAGGAAAATCACCCATGAAATTAACTGACTGGGTTTTAAGGTGCATTTTCATTATCAGAACAGCTATTGGCTGTGGGTTGTTAGCAAATTGCTTTATGTTGCCAAGGGTACAGGATTTGATTTCTTCCTGCACCATTTTGCATACTGTGTGACTCTGAGCAAGTCACTTAACCAGGCATTGTTAATGACTTGCTTCTGAAAAAGGACACTTGTATCCTGTGGGCTTAACCAATTAACAAATGAATAAAATAAATAAATAAAAAATATATACATTAAGACTTCACCTCTCGTTCAGTAAAGCCTGTAGATTTTCACTGCACATACAGTGCAAAGTCTATGTAAATGGCTATACTGGGGAATGGAATGTTTGCTTCTTACAGTAGACAGTCATATACTGAAACACTGATACTGAAGTCTTTTTTAGTGAAGCACTTGTGCATACAGGTTGAAAGTAAACAAGATTAAAGCTGTTTGCTATTAGGATCACAGGCAGGGGAGCACACCATGACTTAGATGAGACATTCTTTTGTTCACTTATGTAGGCCAAAGATGAATTGGCATGTAAAGATCATCTAGACATGTTAAGGCATGTTAATCATGAGTTCTCTTGGCTGTTGATAAAGCCACTTTTTATCATAAATGTCAATCCTTTGAAGCAAACTGTTCCAAAAGAGTGTTACTGACTACTGCAGAAGTTAATAGTGCATTGTACAGGAAGTTGTGCATTACATTTCTTTTTGTTAGACTTTGTTACATTTGTAATTTGGCATGCTGGCTTTTTTCATTATAGTCTTAGTTTATCCTTTTCACAAAAATAAAACAGTATATAGAAATAAAAGAGCAGAGAAGTATTTTTTTCTGTTGCAGAGTAGAAGAAGAACACCCAGACAAACACACAAAAAATTGAAATGCAGTTACATAATATTACAAAAAACTAATACAGTAGTGTAAAAGTAGAAACCCATGGCTGGGTGTAGGCAGTTTTTGGCATTCCCAAACCCAGCTATGGAGGAGAAGGCTTTATTTCTTGAAGTTATTCTGATGAGTTTTAATAAGGTCAAATGGCATGTATTAGTAGTAGATTCTATCTTGTTGGCTTATGTACATTATTAAAAACATTTGCATTAATGAGCTATGTGTTGCTGAAACAGTTTTAGGAGAGAGTTTTGCAAATGACTTCATATATATTATCTGTTGATAAATACGCTTCCATTGCTAAGGCTACTGTCAGGAAGTCAGGTTTGCATACCGTAGGGTTTGACACTTGAACCAAATGTGGCTCTAAGGCAGTGCTCTATGCACTTTTTTTTCTCTGTACCATAGGGGGCACTACTCTTTAATTTTTACAACCCGCTCCCAATGTAGTAATTAGCCATTTTCAGTGATTATCCAGTTCAGGGAAGTGTGGAGCAGATAGTAGTGAACGTAGTTTGTGGACTGTAGAATGTCAAATGTCTGTTTTTATAGGATATGAAGACTGTTGCAGTTGCTTTTCAGTGATCTAGCAATAAGGATTAACTCCAAATCCAGAAGAAACACAAACCCAACCTCTCCTATGGCCATTTGGGGTGATAAGTACTAAAACTTTGTAATATGCCCTCAATTGTGTTTGTTTTCAAATTTGTCTTATAGATGGTTTTAAAGGTAAGTTATAACTGTAGCTACTCCTATTTAGTTCTGCTGAGGGCCCCTTAGGGAAGGCAGATTTACAAATGGATGGCTGGTCCTTGAGTGTTTATTGAGCTCTACACAGCATTGCTTTTTTTAACATTTACTATGCAGTTGTTATTATTGTAGCTGGTACTGTATTCTGAGTATCCTCTAGGGTGAAAGAGATGGTGGAAATCAGATGCAGAAGCAGACTAGGAGGCAGACCCACTAAAGGCATGTGATTATCAATGTATAACCGTGTTGTGATGCTCAGAATATCCTGAGCTATGCCAGTGAAATGATGGAAAACCAAGGCCTGAAGGTGAGCACCCATGGGAACATCTTGGGACCAATTGGATGGTGAGATGTATGACAATGAGATTGACCTTATTTATGAAAAATCATTATGGATCCCATTTCTCACATAAATGTCATAGTGCTGATAAAGTACATGTTTGTGATTAACTAAATCAGACACTGTAGTCAATACACTGAGACAATAATGATAGCCAGAAGTATAGCTGGCTCAAGCTGAGTCTTGTGCCCATAGCCGGCCATAGGCATAGGCCAACTAGGCAGCCGCCTAGGGCACTTTTCCAGTATTTATTTGGTGTAGGTAGACCAGGATGGGGGCACAGAGTGGTGTGGGGGGTGCCGTAGAGCCCTTTTGCCTAGGGCATCAGTTGACCTAAGGCCGCTCCTGCTTATGCCTGTACCATGAATCAGTGGCCCATCCCTTCATCTCTACAGAGCAAAAAAAAAATGATCAGCTTATTACAAATCTATGCCTCCCCCAGCTCTTCCATTGTATAGCAAAAAAAAAGGAAGAAAATGACATTGGCACAAAAAATAGGTGGGTAGATGCACAACACAACCTCCGTCATACCCAGCTGTTCAAGTCTCATTTCTGTGCCCTGCCCCTGACCAGCCTCCATTTTTATTAACAAATAAATAAGTAATTTCACCTGTAGCAAACTGCTTGTTACAAATGTAACAAAAGTTTCTACAGCTTATGCTCTGCCTGCACGAAATACTGTGGAGCTCATGTTATAGTTAAAGAGCAGTTGCTAAAATTTAGAGAACACAAGGAGCGCTATAGTGCTCAGGCTTGACCACAAATGCAATACCAGCTTTTAAAATCTGGTGTTGCATTAGAGATCGGAGTTGACTGATTGCACCCCCTCCCAACACTTTGGAGACAGAGAAGTTACCCCTCTTGCCCTGCCCTAGCTACACTACTGGCACTAACCAGGCCTTTGTCACTGGTGTTCATAATTCATTATTAAGCTAGGAACAGTCATTGAATCCCCAAATGACTTAACCATTTTACAGGAACGTTTGTCCCAAATGAATAACTGGTGCCAAAATTGTGGACTGAAACTAAATGTCAAAAAATGCATTATTGTATCCTTTGGGAAGTCATCTATCCCAGGGAACTACCAAACTGACAATGCACCTCTATGGGTTGTCCAGTTTGTTTGGGATTTGGGAATTTATTTGGAGAGTGACCTAATTTTTGACCAACATGTGTCTATTGTTGTAAGAAATAATTTCCTAAGTCTGCACCCCCCCAATTAAGTGATGCTGTGGTTTACCTTAGTATCTAGGCTTGCTGCTTAGTAGGGATGTAGTAGACATTTTATTAATAAATGTAAGGCATTTATGGGTGCCCTTTTCTTGTAGAGCCAGTCATGGTGAAGGCTAAATCTTTCATGGTAGGTGTGGAAGGATTTCAGCCATAACTAGATTATTCTGTCTAAAGCAATACTACATATCCTCAGCATATTCCCACCTCTCCATTTTCTAAGGGATTCATCAAAATTAATAACAATATTAGGCAGTTCATCTGGGATGGCAAACAGAGTGATATTCCAAAGTGGCTCATATTTCTGTCCATTAGGTACAGTCGAACAGGTCTTTCCAATGCCAGCATAATGGTGCTGAGGGAGTAGTTCTGTCTAATAACTCGACAGCCATAGGCTCATGCATACCATTGGGCATTAATTAAAGCAAGGGAGTACACTGGTGGTATCAAAAGTACCCCCACCCATCACATATCAGATTAGTATACTCTAAAGGTAATTTCTAAAGTATTTAAGAAGGGATAGAGCAGTTTTCTGTCCTTAAAGGTTTACAAACAGTTGGTTGAAGGTTAATTTTGTTGCCAAAAAAAAGGTGTGTGTGATAAAAAAAAATAAGCTGATCGCACATACTGGCTTTTTAAATATGTGCGAGACTGTGGTACAGTGAGCAGTCTCAGAGCTGGTGCATATAATTAGCAGGAGGTGTGCTCCCCCTCCCTGGAAAAAAACAAAAAAGCTTAACTTTGTTTTTTTTTTCTTTTACTTTTTTTAATTTTACTGGTGCTTGACTAGTCACGTTTGATCACTCACCATTCTATATTTTGTTTTTATAATAAGTAGACATACTTCTTTTTAAAGTTATGAGAAAAAAAATGCATCATTTTGGGGTAACAGCAGAACTTAAAATAGAAAGTCAGTGACTATGGTGGCCAGGATGGGCAGCGAGCAAGATTAACTGTCTAGACTAGCATTTGTTACAGGAGGGAGGGTATATCGACTGCCAGCCAGTGACTTTTGAAAATGCCTGCTGCTTAGGCATGAATTCTTCTATACCTCCTCCGGTTCCTGCTAGTCGAAACAGTGAGGGACTGTTGAAGATGTTGTTTGTCAGGATCACAGATTGGATTAGAAGTTTAAGGTCTCACATTTCCATGTACTGCATAAAAAGTATATGAAAACAACTTCTAACATGACAAGAAACCATATACTTAGCTTTTCTGAAGGAAAAACACAATCAGCTGTTACCCACCAGCCATATATTTTCCACAAATTAGCAGACTTCCTCAAGTTGTTGTCACACCAGCTGGGGTCACTATATTAGGGCTAGTGTCCTGAAAGAAAATGGCACAGAGAGGCTATTTAACAGCAGGTGCTTGCTTTGCCCCAACATCAGAAGAGGCAGATAAATGTCATATTTATTTATAGGATAAATCCTATAGTTATGGTAGTTTGCCTGGGTACTAGTTACCACTGTGGTTGGAGTCACCACTCCTCTGGAGGCTTCAGTAAGGATTTTATCTTTTTATTTAATTTGTCCTGGTATAATCATGTCACATCAGCTATGTTTAGTACAGGTATCTATTAAAACTAGATTATATATAGCCTTCAGGTTGAAAACCCCTGCCAACGTAGTACTGGGTAAACTGAGTTTTTTTTCCTGAAGATATATGCCAACCTCTTAAAGGTGGATATGAAACTATGGCTCCAATTGGCCAAAGTGGTTTGTTATAGATCCATAAGTAAACAGTTACCTGTGTGTGAACACGCAGTTTTTAAGTACTAAGACATAAACTAAATATAGCCAAACTACTGTACCTGAGTTGTTTATAGTTATCAGTTCATGCATGTATACAAGTAGGCTGTATATTCTCATCTTTACTATTTGTACTAGCTGTCAGTATTTAATTAACCTTTATTAAGCTTTGTGGTGACATATAAAAGCTACCCTGGCATTTGTGCAATGTGCCGAGTTCACAGACTATTGACTGTTTGAAAATTTGTTGCTGTTTGTTTTCCTGTTGATAATTATACTGTATGGCTATTTGTTCATATGTTGTGTTTGGTGATTAAAACAAAATGTGTACCCCATTTCATTTAGGCAATGCCGTATGTTAGTCCTAGAATTTTATTCAAGGGGCTAGTCAGTTTTGTTATATGCTCATAGTGGGGATAGATCACACAGCCACATCTTTTGTTGGCATTTGTTGGCATGATCAGTATATTACAGAAATACTATTTTTCTGTATACTGATATACATGACCATATGTCATTTTATTATACTGACATACATGACCATATGTCATATTATTATACTGACATACATGACCATATGTCATTTTATTATACTGATATATATGACCATATGTCATTCTGTTATTCTGATATATATGACCATAGGTCATTTTATTATACTGATATACATATATGACCATAGGTCATTTTATTATACTGATACACACGACCATATGTCATTTTGTTATACTGATATACATATATGACCATGTCATTTTATTATACTGACATACATGACCATATGTCATTTTATTATACTGATATACATGACCATAGGTCATTTTATTATACTGATATACATGACCATAGGTCATTTTATTATACTGATATATATGACCATAGGTCATTTTATTATACTGATATACATGACCATAGGTCATTTTATTATACTGATATATATGACCATATGTCATTTTATTATACTGATATACATATATGACCATATGCCATTTTATTATACTGATACATATGACCATAGGTCATTTTATTATAATCCACTGTGTAAGAGTTTTGTGATATAATCTTTTGTGATGCATATTACAGGCCATAGAGAGCCATTTGATTCACAGTGTGCTTAGCATTTAGTTTTAACATTCCTAAATGATTGAGATTATCACTGTGGACAGAGGCTTCCCTGCTGCTAGAAAGTTACAAATATGTCTAGTAGTAGGGCCAGTGGGTAATTAAGTGTTGCCCCCTCCTTTTAACATTCAGAGCCTACTGTCTGCAGAGCTGATGTTTCCCAAAACACATACAAGTGATTTACCAGGATAGGTGTGGCTCCTATTTTGAAAATTTATAGAATTGTCTGCCTTTTCTCCTTTGGGCTGCCATGTCTGTTATTTTTCAGAGCAGTTTCTTGGAAGTCACTTGTTGTGCTAGAATGAAAATCGGGATTACTGACTGCTGTGCACAGATCAGGGGAGTTTCACCCCTTTTCTGAATGCTGTGCAGGTGTGGAATTGATATCTGTAAGTTTGAGGAGGGTGCAAGGGGCTTTCCAACCACTGCAAAAATTTTAGCAGTTTCCATTGGTTGTGATCACTTTAGTAGTTTCTGAAGGATCACATTGTGGAGGCACCCCCATGCTGTATCTGACAAGTTGTTAAAAGTGTACAATGGAAGAGAACATTTATAACATTACCAATAAGCAACAGCCTTGTCACCTCACAGTTAGACATTGCCCGTTCGATTCTCAGTTAGACCGTCTTCTGTGTGGTGACATGCGTAAATGGGCGTTCCTTCGTTGAAGGTTGTGCGTTAGGCCCGGTAAGCCAGCTGTGGCGACCCCTAACCGGGAAAAACTGAAAGACACAAACAAACAAAACCAATAAGCAACAGCCACACCAGTCACTCAAGTTGCTTAAATACATGGGATACTTCTGTACTTCCCATCAGCCTTAATTTGGTAGTTTCTCTTGTAAGATGCTTTATTCATAGAGAGCAGTGACTCACAGCACAACTTTTGTATGTATTGCTGAAATATTGTTGCACCTAGCCTTTCTTTATAGTACTTTTAGATTGCTTTTATTTGTTTTGCTGCTGTTTTTGGGTTTGCTGAGATGTTCTTAGAATTCATTTCCATATATTTCAGCTCAACATATTAAAGATGAAATAAGTTGAATAACAGTTATGTTTTTAACCTGTAGCTTTTAAGTGTTGATGCTATTGTACCCCTTCATTTTCTTGAAAAGATGTTTACAAACTGAAACATAAGAACTGTGGCCCTACAACTGTCTAATAGGAATTTTTATTTTACCAGTGCAGCTTACAGTGCTGTGCATTTTAATTGTGAGAGATATACATAGCTTTTCACATGATTGATGCCTCACAGGCTCTGATTTTCTTATCCGTCTTTCTTTCAAACACTTTGTCAGTCACATAGCACATCCATTAATGCTTGTTATCCAAAAGGAATGCCTATGATGTAATTGTAGCCCATTATCCAAATTGTAGCTGACTGCTGTCTGATGCTTCCTGGTAATTACTACTATTTGATTAGCACTTATTGCTTAATAGTACAAACTTTGATCAAATAACCTAAAATGAGATTTGTTTTAGAAAAAAGGTGATAATTACGGTGCCAAAAAGATAGCTTGAAATATTATTAACATACTCACTGTTCTCTAATCAGGATTAATGAATGTTTAGAAGATAAGTTGGTTTGCAGCAGTCTTGATGTCTCAGCTTAGATAGTGGCTTGTTTGTTTTCAAAGCCAGTTTTCTTCATTATTTAACTACCAGTATTTCATTGCACTGTCTGATAAGCTAGAGTACAAGAAATGCCCTC